>NC_053025.1:29388587-29488025 GCF_003073215.2 Triticum urartu
ATAATCTCATAGTCATAGGAACATGTATAAGTCATGAAGAAAGCAATAGCAACATACTAAACGATCGGGTGCTAAGCTAATGGAATGGGTCATGTCAATCAGATCATTCAACTAATGATGTGACCTTGTTAATCAAATAACAACACTTTGTTCATGGTTAGGAAACATAACCATCTTTGATTAACGAGCTAGTCAAGTAGAGGCATACTAGTGACACTCTGTTTGTCTATGTATTCACACATGTATTATGTTTCCGGTTAATACAATTCTAGCATGAATAATAAACATTTATCATGAAATAAGGAAATAAATAATAACTTTATTATTGCCTCTAGGGCATATTTCCTTCAGAGGCACAGTGCGGCGACTCTTCATCTATCTTAAGGACTAGCTACGTCCGTATTCCCGATCCCTCCAAGCCGGATACCCGCGGAGGGGAGGATGTAACTCAAGACCTGAACTTAGAATTAGGCAACGGGCTAGATTCACTGGACAACATCCAAGAATCCAAAATTCAGAGTTCGGAAATTCCTTGGCCTCTGAGTCTTAGATTGGGTGAAGTTCCGGATTTAATTCCACCCACCCACCCGAACATAAGCGATCTATCCCAAATTAGGCAAAAGCCTGAAGAAACAGTACATCATTACTGGGCAAGGTTCCTCCTGGTTATGAACAGGATAAAGGACTGCCGCGAGGAAGACGCAATCTCAATCCTTTGCAATAATTGCACGGACAAGGGAATCCTCAACGCCACAGGTCGTCGTGATCTTACACGCTTCGCTGACTTGGCGTCCATAGTACAAAAGTACTGTGCGATGGAAAGCGCCCGGAAAATCGAAACTAAATTTTGGGACAATCCGGCCCTGAATAGAAACCTCGTCCGAAATAAAAGGGTGCATCATCATCAGACACCCGGGTTAAAAACCAAAAAACCAAAACCCTCTACAGGGCATGGAACCGTACTGGAGGGATGGCTTAATGGACCCTGTAAAATTCATAGTACAGAGGACGC
Source organism: Triticum urartu (assembly GCF_003073215.2). Taxonomy (NCBI): domain Eukaryota; kingdom Viridiplantae; phylum Streptophyta; class Magnoliopsida; order Poales; family Poaceae; genus Triticum; species Triticum urartu. The sequence goes on from NC_053025.1 coordinate 29,389,600, forward strand.
CACACCAACTCATAGCCTTAGAGCATGTTGGATACTCTGGCAGGTGGCCAAAAGGGGCGAAAATCTCCTAATTCCGGAGGCCGCAGAAAGCCACCTCAGGGACTCCATTATAGTCTTAACAGTCTTCGAGACTTTCGCATCAAATAATATGCGAAAAAGAACACTCCGCAGCCTCGCCGAAGTCTATCAAGTAGCAACAATAAAACCATGGAGTGACATGGCTATTACTTTTAATGCCAGTGATGAACCTGAATTCCGAACAGCTCGAGCACCAGCCGCATTGGTACTCAGTCTTATAGTGGACGGCTTTCGCCTCACCAAGGTACTCATGGACGGAGGCAGCGGATTGAACCTCATTTATGAGGAAACCCTTCAAAAAATGGAAATAGACTGGAACCGCATTGAGCGAAGCAGCACAACCTTTAGAGGAATAATCCCCAGTCGGGAAGCGCGCTGTGCAGGAAAAATCACACTAGATGTGGTGTTTGGCACGCTGGATAATTATAGGTCCGAAGAGGTCACATTCCAATTGGCCCCGTTCAGTAGCGGATACCACGCTCTGCTGGGGCGGGAAGCGTTTACAATCTTCCAAGCAATACCCCATTACGGGTACATGAAGCTCAAGATGCCCAGGCCGAACAAAATCATCACTCTCGCTAGTGATCCGGACATAGCACTCCGCGCCGAAAACAAGACAGCCGCATTAGCCCTTGAGGCACTGTACGAAGCCCTGGCGGTTGAGGAACTGACTACGCTGCGCTCCACAGTAAACAGGGACGATGTGATACTCGACAAAAGATCCAAGTCCACCTCCTTTAAACCAGCAGATGAAATAGTCAAATTCCAGGTCCATCCAACGGACCCCAATAAAACAGCTTCCATCGGGGCACGATTAAACCCCGATGTAGACGCCGCACTACGAGAATTCCTATGGGAGAACTGGGACATTTTTTCCTGGCACCCTTCAGACATGCCAGGAATCCCACGCAGGCTGGCCGAACACAGCTTAAATATCCTAAAAGGATTCAAACCTATCAAACAAGCCCTTCGGCATTTCTCTGGGCCCAAGAGACAGGCAATGGGAGAGGAGCTAGCCAAACTATTGGAGGCCAGATTCATCAGAGATATAAAACATCCGGACTGGCTAGCAAACTTGGTGATGGTACCAAAGAAGGACAAATCCTGGCGCCTGTGCGTTGACTTCAAAGACCTTAACAAGGCTTGCCCAAAGGATCCCTTCCCCCTCCCCCACATCGATCAAATTATCGACGCCACTGCAGGACACGATTCGTTGTGCTTCCTCGACGCATACTCCGGTTACCATCAAACCAAGATGACCGAGTCAGACCAAGCCGCAACGGCATTCATCACCCCATACGGCCCATTCTGCTTCAACACAATGCCTTTCAGGCTCAAAAACGCCGGTGCAACATATCAGCGCATGATTTAGACATGTCTGCAAACCAGATCGGCAAAACAGTAGAGGCATACGTGGATGATGTGGTCGTAAAAACAAGACATGTCAAATCTCTAGTAGACGACTTGAGGCTTACATTTGACAACCTCCGAGCATATGACATCAAGCTAAATCCGGAAAAATGCGTTTTCGGCGTTCCAGCCGGAAAGCTCTTGGGCTTCATTGTATCCGGTAGAGGAATCGAAGAAAATCCAGCCAAGATCCGAGCTTTGTCACAATTGGATATCCCAAAGGACCTCAAACAAATACAAAAATTAACTGGATGCGTGGCGGCTCTAAGCCGCTTTATCTCCCGTTTGGGAGAAAAGGCGCTACCCCTCTATCGCCTCCTTCGGCGCACCGAACACTTCGAGTGGACGGATGCCGCCACGGCCGGACTCGAGGAAATAAAAGCCATATTGGCAACAAACCCTGTCCTGGCCGCGCCAAACATCGGCGAACCAATGCTATTGTACATTGCAGCAACCCATCAAGTTGTCAGCGCAGTACTCGTCGTCGAGCGGGAAACGGACGGACACAAATTCCCCCTTCAAAAGCCGGTTTACTATGTGTCCACTGTCCTCACCCCATGCAAATCACGGTACCCACATTATCAAAAGATTGCATATGCGGTATTCATGGCATCCCGGAAGCTACGACACTACTTTCAAGAGTGTTCAATCACAGTAGCATTGGAAGTACCACTCAACGATATTATAAACAACCGTGACGCAACGGGCCGGATTGCAAAATGGGCCATCGAGCTCCTCCCGTTCAACATAACTTATAGGCCACGGCGAGCTATCAAGTCGCAAGTTTTGGCTGACTTCGTCGCAGAATGGACGGAGGCCGAACTCCCTAAAGAGCACGGCACATATTCAAACTGGATCATGCACTTCGACGGTTCCAAAATGTTGGCCGGACTAGGTGCCGGCGTCGTTTTGACGTCCCCCACAGGAGACACGGTTCAATATGTACTCCAGATTATGTACACAGACTCCAACAATGCAGCCGAATATGAGGCCCTTTTACATGGTCTCCGGATGGCAGTATCCATGGGCATTCAACGCCTAGAGGTGCGCGGGGATTCGAACCTCGCGATATCCCAAATAAATGGAGACTTCGATGCCAAGGATCCAAAAATGGCAGCTTACCGCAACGCCGTCCTCAAAATGTCAGCTCGGTTTGAGGGGCTCGAATTTCACCATATAGCCCGAGAAAACAATCAGGCGGCAGACGTCCTGGCACACATTGGTGCAAAACGCGATGCGGTCCCCCCAACATCTTCCTGGAAAGGCTGTTCAAGCCATCCGTAGTATGGGAAGGGGAACATGGCAATATTAGCCCGGACCCAGCCGCACTGTTCGACGCCGAACAATCTGACATAATCGGAGGCTCTGCCAATGAAATCACAACCTCAGCCCACGTACTAATGGTCGTTATCGCCCCGTGGACAGAACCATTCCTAGCCTACCTTACTAGGCAGGAACTCCCAGAGGACCAAAACGAGGCACGCTGTATAGTGCGACGATCTAAAGCCTATAAAGTCCATGAGGGAGAACTTTATAAGAAAAGCACTACCGGAGTCCTTCAAAGGTGCATCTCCGAAGAGGAAGGGCGGAACCTGCTGGCTGAAATTCATGTCGGACTCGGTGGCCATCACGCCGCAGCCCGGTCCCTTGTAAGCAAGGCTTTCCGTACAGGCTTTTATTGGCCAACGGCCCGGGCGGACGCTCAGGACTTGGTCCAAAAATGCGTCGGTTGCCAGCTTTTTGCAAACCAAAGCCATATGCCACCCACCGCCCTCCATACTATCCCCATCACTTGGCCTTTCGCGGTCTGGGGGCTTGACATGGTGGGACCCCTTAAAGGCGGAACCCACAAGAAAAAATACTTACTGGTCATGGTGGATAAGTTCACCAAATGGATACAAGCCAAGCCTGTTAAGACGGTCGAATCCGGACCTGTGATAGACTTTATATCCGGGGTCTTACACCGTTATGGCGTCCCCCACAGCATCATCACCGATAACGGCACGAACTTTACGGCCGATGAGGTAAAACTCTGGTGCAAAAACATGGGCATCAAGCTCGATTACGCTTCCGTCTATCACCCACAAACTAACGGTCACGTAGAACGTGCAAATGGTCTCATCATGAGCGGAATCAAACCCAGATTAGTGCGGTCCCTCAAGGAATCTAACACGCACTGGGTAGAGGAGCTTGACTCCGTACTCTGGGGGCTGCGGACCACGCTGAATCGCACCACCGGATACACACCATTTTTTAAGGTGTATGGCGCAGAGGCAGTCTTGCCCTGCGACATAATTCATGACTCACCTCGAGTGCGCATGTACGAAGAAAGGGAAGCCAAGCTCGATCGGTAGGACAATTTGGACGCCTTAGAGGAGGAGCGCGATGTGGCAAAAGCCCGTTCCGCATTCTATCAACAGCAGGCTCGAAGATATCAAAGCAGAGAAGTGCGGGCCAAAAACTACAACGTTGGCGAATTAGTTCTACGCCTGTCGGACAAGAAAAAGGACAAGCTGAAGCCCAAGTGGGAAGGTCCCTTCATAATCGACCAAGTCCTGACTGGTGGAGCATACCGCCTGCGAGATGCGTCGGATAACCGACTCGAGCCGAACCCATGGAACGCAGCCCGTCTCTGAAGATTCTATGCCTAGCGCCGGACTCTGTGTTTGTCTCCTTCCTTTGTCCATTTTTTACATTTTCTGTCTTACATTTCTCTCCTTCCCCTCTTTTCTTTTATAGCCCTTAAAGGCTCCTCAAGTGGCGTGCTACTTGCGCTCATTAAACCTGGGGGCTTCTTTAACAGAAGCTTATTTACTCGGGCTTCACGCCCACCACATGTGTCAAACTTCCGCATGTACCTTTTCTTCACCATTATATGCATCGATATGACTTAAGTTTTGGCCAAGCTGGGTTGCCTGGCTCCAGTGCTTACCCCTACGTTCCCGATTGTTCGGCTAGGTGGTAATGGGAGCACCTCTGCGATTGTTACTGCCGGATCAGCCAGATGTGTACCTCAGACTGGGTGAAGCCGAAAGCTAGCGTTCTTAAGGGAATATTCGGTCGATGAACTAAAAGATGACCTTTTTTACTTATTTATATATATGCCCCCAGATGATTTTCCTGCATTTGCAGTCCGGACATGCACTTTAGGGCATGCCTCCCAGAGAAAGGAACCCCTAACGGAACTATTCTCTCTAGAAGATGTTTCTTACTAACCATGTAATATAACATAACTAGTTGGGCACTTGTCTGATAAAGCACTAATGACCCCTACGCATGGTCTCCATGCATACCCCGGTTCTTACATAACCGGTAGGGTATTCGGACACACTCTGGACCGTCAGGTCCTGAGGTCGAAGCGAAAAGGTCGGCAATGACAAACGATCTACAATCCGGCTAGAAGGCATTACACATGTCAATTAAAAATTACATAGTCACTCTGACTGATTGTATTCCTCTTCAATACCATCTAACAGGCTGTCTAACTTACAGTCCTGCTGGGAATACTTTGCGGCCAATTCTACTTGGTCGTACACTAAGCTTACAGGGATCTCCTTCCCGTCAGGCCCCACAGGTCCGACCTCGACCATGTGGTTCGGGTCAGACTTCGTGTATCGCATCTTCACCATGGCCCAGGCCTCCCTAGCGCCTTGTCGGCAGGCCGATATCTTCCATAACCGGAAGCGCCGCCGAGCTCCCTTAAGCTTCTCCGAAAGCTCTCCAAAGCCCTCGGGCATGGAGTGGGAAGGCCATAAGGCTTGGGTAACGCCTCGCATCGCCTGCCGAACTCGCTCGTGCAGTTGCGAGAGCTCGGGAAGAAGGTCACCTGTAGAACCGGGCATCTCCTCTGCAGGACGACCCGTTAGCATACCTACAGACATTACTCTGTTAGTCGACTTCCTCGCCGAACTCTTTTCTTTCAAAGATTCGCTTAAGCACTTACTAAATATGCCGCGTCGAAGCCGCTGATTCTCCTTAGTGGAGTCCGACAGCTGGCCACGAACATCTTTAAGTTCAACGTCCAGCTTGGTGTTGGCGTCCTGAAGATCATTCTTCTCCCGCCTCACCCTTGTCAGCATACTCTCACCGGCCTTTAGCCGGTGTAAGAGTTGTTGCCTCTCCGGATCCAGTCCGGCGCTATCTGCAATATGATTTGTCAGATTTACACCCACGCCGCACTTCGCAAGATACTAATCTTTCAAAGTGTATCTTACCAGAGGGGGTCTCTTTGGGCTCCCCTGCAGCGGCTAGTGCGGCCTCCAGTTGGGCTTTGCACTCTTCCAGCTCCTGGGACAGTACGGTATTCTTCTCTGTAAGAACCTGCATAACAAATGATCCTTAAATCAGTTACTCTAACTGTTTCAAGTCTCGGGGGCTACTGGTATATATATATATAATTACCAAAATTTTCTTACCCGTATGTCTTTTACATATTGCTCCGTGGCTCTGGCTAGACCATTTTGAGCGGCACGGAGGTACGCATCTCCCGAATTAAAGGCATCTAATGCCTCTTGGGAGAAACAAGCGTCGCGAAGAATTGTCCGGCGACGCCTGTGGTTCATGGCACTCTCCACCTCAGAGTTGGTGGCAGACAACCTGTCCACATCCTCCATCGGAGGAGCGTCCGGTGCGCTCCTGGTGTTCGCCTCCACCTCCGGACCAGGCTTTGGAGCCTGGCTGGTGGAGGCGCGGTTGGCAGCCTCTCCGGGTATAGTCCGGCGAGGTCTCTTTGTCCTGAAGAGAGCACGAGTGTTAATATGCCTCGCAGGTGTAACACCTGGGATAAGGGGGCGCGCCATACCTTTGCGCTGACGCCTCGGTCCGGACTGCACCTCTTTTCTGCCCACGGGGCCCTGCGGCCCCTCGTTGGCTTGCCGCCGCAGGTTCGGCCTCCCATCTCAAAAACCTCCCCTGCAAAGATCGGTTGTAATCAGAAAACTGCAAACATGAGAGGGCGGACACCTATTCGGGGTACTGGGACTTCGATCTCAATTACCTGGGAGGCCGGGATTAGCCCTGGGTAATCGGCCGTAATGGCCACCAAGGCGTTGTCCTTGCTCAATTGATGGAACACTCCATCAATCAGCTCCACAGATATGTCCGGATCCTCTTGAGAGGCCGGGTCGAGGGACCTTCCTGGGTCCTCGGGTTGTGGAGGAGGGCTGTTTCCTTAACAGCCCGGCGCAGTTCTTGTGTTGAAGTCATTAGACTAAATATTTAACAATGGGAATACAAAACGGATGGGCAAGTAAATGCGGCCGCTTACCCAGCTTGGTGGATTGTGCATAGAGAATCCACCTTATGGGTTGACGCGGAGAAATTCCTCCTCTTCTCCCTTATATAAAGTGGACAAAATCTTTAGTAGAGCGGCAGCCGAATCCGGCCCCTTACGGCCGTAGCGGGTGGCGTCGTCCTCCCCGTTGAAGTCCCATATGGGGTGGCTTCTATACTGAAGTGGCTGCACCCCCCGCATAATGCATTCAGCCATAACCCCGATCATGGTTAGTCCGGAATGGGCTAACAATCTTATTCGGCCCATCAGGTAAATGATGTCCCTGTCACTTTCCCTCTGAGGGCTCTATGGACGCCAGCTCAGGCGCTTCTTTAAGGGAGCACTATCGAACTCAGGGAGGCCGATCCGAACAGGATCCGGTAGCGGGACGTCCTCTATATAAAACCATTCCGAAGGCCAGTCTTCGGACGCCTTCTTTGGGGTTTCGGATAGATATCCGGTCCCGGCGATGCGCCACACTTCGGCTCCGCCCACTTGATACATTGACCCCTCCTTAGAGCGGGGCACCAGGCAGAATAACCTCTTTCACAGCGCGAAATGAGCCTCAACACCCAGGAATAGCTCGCAAAGGGCGACGAAGCCTGCGATATGCAATATAGAGCCGGGCGTGAGATTGTGCAGCTGGAGGCCGTAGAACTCCAGAAGCCCGCGGAGAAATGGATGAATTGGAAATCCAAGTCCTCTTATGAGATAAGGGACGAGGCACACCCGCTCTCCTTTGGAGGGATTGGGGGTGCTCTCCGCTTGCTCTCCGCCATTATAGGTGGCGAGTCCGGCTCGGACTGGGACCATATAGGCCTGAGGGAGAAATCCCTTGGCCTGAAGCGACACTAGCTCGCTGTGCGGGATGGAGCACCTCTCCCAGTCTCCAGGTTTAGGACTGGAAGGGCGAGAGGAGGAGCTACGACGGCTGGCCATGTTGGAATGGACCTTTGCTGGAGGCGCTCTGATGATTACTCGCGAAGAGGAGAAGGTGTGGTTTGGATCTGAGTCCCCATCCCATTAAATAGGCGGCTTGTTTATGCAGCTAGGGGTGTGAATGTAAAAATACCCTGACTTTTTGCATTCGTTTGATACGTGGAAGACGGCCATTATTGGGCGTGGAAGCCAAGGTGCTCTACATTACGAAAATCAGACATTATTCAGCAGGTACACGGAATTGGGAGAAGAACCCGCCTTGCAATGACGAAGACAATCTGCGCGCCGGACTCGTCGTCATTGAAGCCTGGTTCGGGGGCTACTGAGGGAGTCCTGGATTAGGGGGTGTTCGGGTAGCCGGACTATACCTTCAGCCGGACTCCAGGACTATGAAGATACAAGATTGAAGACTTCGTCCTGTGTCCGGATGGGACTTTCCTTGGTGTGGAAGGCAAGCTTGGCGATGCGGATATTCAAGATCTCCTACCATTGTAACCGACTTTGTGTAACCCTAATCCTCCCCGGTGTCTATATAAACCGAAGGATTTTAGTCCGTAGGACAACTTCATCATACAACAATCATACCATAGGCTAGCTTCTAGGGTTTAGCCTCCTTGATCTCGTGGTAGATCTACTCTTGTAATACTCATATCATCAAGATCAATCAAGCAGGAGTAGGGTTTTACCTCCATCGAGAGGGCCCGAACCTGGGTAAAAACATCGTGTCCCTCGTCTCCTGTCACCATCCGCCTAGACGCACAGTTCGGGACCCCCTACCCGAGATCCGCCGGTTTTGACACCAACACTCATACTCGAAATAAAACTCAAAACTGTTTCGTACATGGCCGAAGCCTCTGCCTTTTTATATGGCGCACTCCTAGTCTCTCACGTCATGTGCTAATGGTAACTAATAAAAGGATCCTAACTTAAAAAAGAAAGCGGCTCACATACCATGCTAGTTATTAGCTAACAAACCAAAGTATAGGACTACTAACAAATATTTATTAGGATTCTGCCTATCATAAGTTGAAATGGAGGCCTACGAAAATTGGGCTCTACTTAAGCTAGCGTTGGCTCCTCCTTGATCTGCAGTATTTTCTTGTAATTTGGCCCATGCAATTTCCTTTTCCTTTTGTTTTGAAATCTACCTTGATTTCTTGCTATCTCATGTGTGCCTGACTTTCCTTCTATCACTTCTTTGCTTGAACTTCATCGCACAGCTCTATATGTCGTCATGTGTACAGGACCATGCACCCATGTGCCAATCTTACTTGAATTCAATAAACGTGTCATATAATTGTTCTTTGGTCCGTTCATTACAGAACTGATTCTCGGTCCACATAATTGGCGCATACGACCATCATTTCCCTCATGAAATCAAGCCTCATGCATGGCATTATTTTTCACAACCTTTTCATGGTTTGACTCCTTAACTGGATCAACATCAGTAACATCAACAATCAACAGTTTCACGGCCATATCATTTCTTCCACTGGGCATTCTCGTAGGAGCAACCGAGTTGGGAGTGGGCTTCTTTTTCCTTCTTCGCAACTTGATGCATCATCATCACCACCGTCGCCACCAACCATTGTTGCATTTCCAACCAAGCTCTTAGAGTTCTTTCTATGAGCTTCATATGCCTCTCAGTTCTTCCACTTCTCATTTTCAAGATCCTTCCAACAATGATGCAAGGTGAATGTTTTGCCTTTCTTTCTTTTCGCCCTTTTACTTTGAACAAAGCATGAGCAATGTTGGCCTAAATAGCGCAATTAACAAAACAAGATAGCCACCAACACATATAAGAGATAAAGAGATTGATTAATCTGAGCAAACAATCACCTTGTCTCTGTCAATTGTGCCACATGGGATCTAACATAAGCTACCAAGGGGAGGGCCCTCTCACCATAAAAACAGGGAGCCTTACATCTTGGAAAGCATACATGTAACCCTCAACTCCAACAATGCATCTACCTATGTATTTGTCCTCTTCTTGTTATAGGGTTAAGAGAGCGGGATGCATTGGACACTTGGTTATTATGTTGATAGAATCATGCATGGAAGTCATCTAGGCATGGTCCCCTTTATATGCCCAATATGAAAAATAATGTGTAAGAGATTTTTTATCTGAAATTTCTCAACGAAGATCATCATTCATTTGCTTCGTCTGGTGCGCGACAATGTCATTGGTGAAGATGGCGGCGGCCGGAGGGATCCAACATGGAGAACTTCATCGATGTTTTTGGCCTGGAAGGATCGTTAGAGAAGAGGTTGTCGATGCACAGTGTTGTACAGTGGCAAGCTCTATATCAGATCCGGACGCATTGTACATCAAGATGGGTGATTTTTTTGAGGTTTCCTGTAGGGAGTTGTAACACCCTCGCTGCGACTATAGCTCCCACGTGTCGAGGCACGACTTAGAGACATAATCGCATTGAAGGCATATGTCGCAAGTGAGGTAATCTTCACACAACCCATGTAATACATAAGGGAAAGAGAGACATAGTTGGCTTACAATCGCCACTTCACACAAATACATGAATAAAGCATTACATCATACAAATACAATCAAGGTCCGACTACGGAACCAAAATAAAAGAAGAACCCCAAATGCGACACGGTCCCCGATCGACCCCAACAGGGCTCCACTACTGATCAACTAGAACGAACCAACACAAAGGACAAGATCTTCATCGAGCTCCTCCTAAGCTTGGTTGCGTCATCTGCACGGACTCATCGGCACCTGCAAGCTGGTTTTGGAAGTATCTATGAGTCACGGGGACTCAGCAATCTCGCACCCTCGCGATCAAGACTATTTAAGCTTATGGGTAAGGTAAAGGTATGAGGTGGAGCTGCAGCAAGCGACTAGCATATATGGTGGCTAACATACGCAATTGAGAGCGAGAAGAGAAGGCAAAGCACGGTCGATAGAAGTATGATCAAGAAGTGATCCTATAGCAACCTACGTCAAGCATAACTCCAACACCGTGTTCACTTCCCGGACTCCGCCGGAAAGAGACCATCACGGTTACACACGTTGTTGATTCATTTTAATTAAGGTCAACTTCAGGTTTTCTACAACCGGACGTTAACAAATTCCCATCTACCCATAACCGCGGGCACGGCTTTCGAAAGTTCAAATCCCTGCAGGGGTGTCCCAACTTAGCCCATCACAAGCTCTCACGGTCAATGAAGGAATAAACCTCCTCCCGAGACATTCCGATCAGACTCGGTATCTCGGTTCTACAAGACATTTTGACAGGGTAAAACTAAACCAGCAACACCGCCCGAATGTGCCGACAAATCCCGATAGGAGCTGCACATATCTCTTTCTCAGGGCACACTAAGATGAGCCAGACGTCGGGTAGGCCAGCCCAAAGTTGCCCCTGGTAGCCCCGGACATCGCTCAGTTGGACCAACACTCAGAGGAGCACTGGCCCGGGGGGGGTAAAATAATGATGACCCTCAGGAGCACGACTCCCAAGGGAAAAGAAAAGGCTAGGTGGCAAATGGTAAAACCAATGTTGGGCATTGCTGGAAGAGCTTTACTTAAGGCGAACTGTCAAGGGGTTCCCATTATTACCCAACCGCGTAAGGAACGCAAAATCCGGGAACATAACACCGATATGATGGAAACTAGGGCGGCAAGAGTGGAACAAAACACCAGGCATAAGGCCGAGCCTTCCACCCTTTACCAAGTATATAGATGCATTAATTAAATAAGATATATTGTGATATCCCAACAAGTAAACATGTTCCAACAAGGAACAACATCTCCATGTTCCATCAAGGAACAAAACTTCAATCTTCACCTGCAACTAACAACGCTATAAGAGGGGCTGAGCAAAGCGGTAACATAGCCAATCAACGGTTTGCTAGGACAAGGTGGTTAGAGGCTTGGTTCAACAATATAGGAGGCATGATAAGCAAGTGGTAGGTATCACAGCATAGGCATAGCAAAAGAGCGAGCATCTAGCAAGTAAAGATAGAAGTGATTTCGAGGGTATGATCATCTTGCCTGAAATCCCGCAAGGAAGAAGAACGAGTCCATGAAGAAGACAAGCGGAACGTAGACGAATGGGTCCTCACAAACGCGACGTTACCGGAACCAACCCGAAGAAGCAAACACCGGAAAAGAAGCACACAACATAGTAAACAACCAACACAAGAACATGGTATGATATGCGGGATGCGGTATGCGATGCATATGCATGATTTGACAAGGAATGCATGAACCTGGCCTCAACTTGGAAACCAAGTGTGCCACTAGAAAGATGAGATGAAATCACTTGAAAACGATATAAAGAACGCCGGAATCAGAGTTACGGTTTGGAAATGGCAAGCAATTCAAATATGACCACGTACTGCGATTTACAGCAAGTAGTCATCTAAATGCAATGAGATGAACATGCTACAACACTCAAACATGGCAACAAAATACATGGCAGGGATCCACTCAAGATGCTTAACAAAAGTCTAGCACTGAGCTACGGCCAATTCATCCATTAACAGGTTCAAACAAGCATGGCAAAAATGCATATGGTAAACAGATCTCAGACTTAGTGAAATTAACACTTGTCTGAAATTTCAGATCAGGTAGCACTCTTCGGAGCCACGAAACTACATGCTACAGGACCTGAACATGGCAAAGTAAAACATGGCATGGAGCTAATCAAAAAGCTTAACAAAAGTCCCTTAGTGACCTTGAGCCAAAAGGGATCAGAAAATATACTAACAAGCATGTGAACATAGCAAAAACATAATCAGTTTTCAGACTTAGTGAAAACTGGCACATGCTGAAAGATAACTCAAGTAGGCATGTTTACGAGCTCGATGCACTCACTACGGAGCAAGTCATGACAAGATAAGCATACATCTATCAAGAGCACACAAAATGCAAGCTATACATGGCAAGAACAATAGCATAGCATGCACGGATCAACTACAACATCATCGGCAAAATTGCAAACAAGTTGACAATCTGCCCAGATTCACCAAGTAGCAAAAGTAGAGCTCGATTGACTCAAGCTAGGATGCTCCATAATTGCAAACAAAGACATGGATGGATAGAGCACTACAAGATAAACAAAACATCCTTACTGATCATCCTCAAAAGAGGCACGGATCACTAGGAAACAACATGAACATATGACAACATGAGATAAACACCTCAAGGACTTAGTGGAAATGCTAAGTCCCTGAAATCAGAAATACCAAGTGCCTCACTTTGCAAGCTTGCACTAGTCACCACACACATCACAAAAATACATGGGTTGCACCTCTGGAAAGATGGCAAAAACCTTAACAAAACATATGAAGAGCATCAGGGCATATCATGCACACAATAATCATGGCAAAAATGACAAATATCTAAATGGAGCAGCAGATCTGACAATTATCTCAAGTAGCACTCTTCTAACAGCATTTCGGGCATCAAGATGAACTCAAATGAAAATGATGCAATGAGATGAAATGATGTACTCTCTGAGACGAACATTTTGATATGCTATATGCATGAATCGGAGCTATGGATGCAAAGTTACGACATGATGAACAGGAGCATATGGATCTGGGATTTTGGGACTTAGACGAATTTATACCTCCGCGAAAAGTCAACGCGGGACAGAGAGAAGCGGGACGGCACGGATCCGGATCGGGGTGACGCGTTTGGATGGAGGGAGTGGTGGATCTCATCCCACTCTCTCCGGATCCGGCCGGAGTAACTCCGGCGAGCTCGAGGACGAACTCCGGCGACAAGGCGGCGCCGGCGACGAAGATCCGGCGAGCTAGGCGGGGCGGCGCGGCTGCGGGCAGGAGGCCAGTGGCGGACCTCGGGAGGCGAGGCGGCGGGGCCGGCGACCGGCGAGGCGGCGGGGAGAGCGGGGCCAGCTCGGGCGGCGCGAACGGCGAGGGAGCTCGCCGCGGCGGAGCTCGCCGGCGGCGGGGATGGGCGGCGAAGGCGGCGGGGCACTCGGGCGGTGCGTGGCAGGGTGAGGCGCGCCGGGCGGCGGCGTGGATCTGGGCCCGCGCGGGCCTGACGCGGGCCCCGCGGGCCGGCGGCGGCGGGAGGCGGCGATGCCACTTGGCGGCTCCGAATTGGCGCAGGGGAGGCCGGACATGTCCGGGCGCGGTGGCGATTTCGTCCGGGCGCGAGGTAGAGGAAGGCTAGGGTTTCATCCGCGAAAATTTCGGGGGAGGCCACATATTTATAGGTAGAGGGAGTTAGGAGAGTCCAAATGAGGTGCGGTTTTCGGCCACGCGATCGTGATCGAACGCTCTAGATGATGGAGAGGGTTTAGGTGGGTTTTGGGCCACTTTGAAGGGGTGTTGGGTTGCAACACACACGAGGCCTTTTCGGTCCCTCGGTTAACCGTTGGAGTATCAAACGAAGTCCAAATGGCACGAAACTTGACAGGCGGTCTACCGGTAGTAAACCAAGGCCGCTTGGCAAGTCTCGGTCCAATCACGAAATGTTTAATCCCCACACACGAAAGAAAGGTAGAAATGACCACCGGAGGAGAACGAAGCGCCGGAATGCAAAACGGACAACGGGGAAAATGCTCGAATGCAAGAGACGAACATGTATGCAAATAAAATGCACATGATGACATGATATGCAATGCAAGACACGCAAGCAATGACAAGGCAACAACAGCGAATAACTGAACAACACCTGGCACATCGGTCACGGGGCGTTACAGGAGTCTTCGTGTTAGATTTGGGGCGACAAAGCAGTGGCGTTGCCCCAGGGTAGGAGTAATGTTCTCCTCACTGTATCCCGGTTCCGTTGGTGTGCCTTTCGTTGAAGGAGAGGGCCCTGGAGCCGTGTCTCCGACGGGTCTTCTGTGATATGTTCAATTTAGATTTCCATGGATCCGTATGGATTTAGATGGCTTTTGTAGTCTTCAGAGTTTCTACATGCCTGATCAATGTTTTTGTCTCCGGCGTGGTGGTTTGTTTTGCATATCGTAGCCGCCAACACCTCCTGGTCTGCATCGACGATTTCTCGGCCGTTGCTTCTACAAGCTCTTGGTTTTCAAAAAGTTTACTTAGCCAAGGCGGAGGCCTAGAGGCGGCATCAAGTTATGCTCACAACAGGCCGTCCGTGGATGCCGAGGAAGAAGACTTCGATACCCCATGAATTTATATATTTTTCTATTTTTTGTGTAAGGAGTGTGACATTAGGCCTTTTCTAAAAAAAATGCAGTACATAGTACTCCACCCGTTCTTTTTTATTCCGCATATAAGATTTGTGTCGAGTCAAACTTTACAAAATTTAACCAAATTTGTATTAAAAAATATCAACACCTACGATATCAAGTATACATAATATAAAAGTACATTCCATAATAAATTTAAAGATATTCATTTGATATTGTAAATGTTAATATTTTTTCTATAAGTTTGGTTAAAGTAGAGATACTTTGACTTCGAACAAAAGTTATATACAAACTGAAAGAAACGGAGGGTATTAGAACAATCCCCCCAATGGAGTAGAATAAATTAAAGCACAACACTGTCCAACAATCGCAAGCTGAACATGTAAAAAATACAGATAGAGAAGGAGAAAAAGGCGCCTCACGTGTCAGGTCGCAGTCGTCTCCTCTCCTCTGTACCCCACCTCGCCGTCTCCACCGTGCTCCTCCCACCCCGCCGCCCCCCTTGCGACCACCAACGTGCCGCCCCGTGCTCCTCCCGACGCGCCCCCACCCACCCACCAATCCAACTCTCCACGCCCCCCGCGCCGCCCTCCTCAACGACAACCTCAATTGCGGCGATCCAGCGGCGACGGCGACGGCGACGGCGACGGCGTGCTCGAGCGGCGACTGCGACGACGGAATCGGAAGACACGCCTGGTACGCTGCTCCTGTCCCGCGCCTCTAGCGAATCGAACAGCGAATCAGGGGAGCGAATTGGAGCCGCGATCCAGATCGATCGGTTGGGATCGGGGAGGGGGGTTCGACGATGGCCTACCGAATCCGGTCACCACGAACCGAAGCTGACCCTTTAACTGACGCGTTCTCCTTCCCCTGTTTTGTTCGTCCAGGATTTCTGGTGCGCGGCTCCCTCTGAATGGCAGACCTCACGGACATGGGCTGCTGCAGCTGTTTCAGTTTCCTAAGGAAGCCCAGCGTGAAGGTAGGTCGGCCTCGGGACACTGATGGCATGTTGTCCAAAGATTTGCTGAAGCGCCAGACTAGTGAAGATTTTGATGGGAGCTTCTACACTGGAGATGATCCTGACTTGAGCTTTTACAATGGGGATGGCATTGATAGAAGCTTCTTTAATGGTGATGATCCCGATAGAAGTTTCTATGAAAGAGATGGTACTGATTATAATCACGAGAGTGACGATGAGCCCCCACGGAAGAGGTCTGAAGATATTATTCTGACAAGGGCTCAAAGTGGCTTTGCATGTAGAGAAAGCCTGGTTAAGGAGACTAAAAAAGTTGTTCGCTCAGAGGTACCATCTTGTTAGACATCAATTTCTACCAGTATCTTTCTACTCGTATCTATGGAAAAAAAAAATTCTGTCTAGTCTAGGCTTCTCCGTAGGCAACACTTAAAAAGTCTATGCATGAGCCTGTTCAATTTCTATTTTGGTATTGTGTCGTATGAGGCAACTGAATTACATTTAGAATTATGGTTAAGTTTATCTTGTTGAGAAGTAGAAGTACTCTCTCTTCCTTTTTACTTATGATTTGCTTCACTTTAAGAATTAATGAGTTGTTATGTCTGTTATTGCTCGTCACCTCATGATTGTGTTGATTATTTGTCTGGCTATGGTAAGATTAAAAATGGACTCTTATATTGCTTTCCAATATGAACAACCAAAACCAGCTACAGGAGTTCCCTAAGAATTTGCAAAAATCTTTGGAAAATGAAGATGCATCTTCCTTTTGTTATCTAAAATGTATATTGTGCCCGTACATATTATGTTTACATTTAGTTTTGTATATATACATCTTATAGTGTTGCATGGTCTATAATTATGGAAACCAGATTCTGTTAACAGTTTTACTATAAACTTGCAAAGATGGCTAGTTCAGGTGATTGGATCATTTATGCAAATTGCCTCGATTGAACTGAATTGAACTTGGTTAAACTGGCCACGGCCTTCGAGTAAATTGATCACGTTGGACTTCGTTAAAGTCCACCACACGCAAGTTTAATTGAACGCCTCTGTGAGGGCCAATGGTTTTAACTGTCATCTGCTGGTACAAAACAACACACCTAATCCACTGTGTGGCTATGATTCTTATTTTCTTTATTTTTGGAATGCCTAGCCATTAATCCTTTTATTGATAACGATTGATAATTGACCTAGTTTTAGCACCAATGTGTTCTAAGCAAGAAAAAGCAATACTACATGTGCTCTGCTGGAACTAATCTGTGGCATTATGTAAAACATATATTACCTCCGTCCCGAATTACTTATCTAGATTTGTATCTAGACATGTTGTAGTGTTAGATACATCGTAATTCGGGACGGAGGGAGTATTATTTTAAACTCAGTGTACTTGGTGACCACTGTTCTGACTGGTGATCTAAAGACTGTGACCAAGTTTTTTTTGCTATGCCATGGCCGTTGCATGTCTAGTGAAGAGTCGAGGAGCTGCGCGAGATCATTTACCTTTTGCACTGAGCTGTATAATAACTCTCTCCTTTTGGCATGTTTAGGACGATCTTGGCAATAAGATGATCAATCAGTATGTTCACCTGGGCAAGATCGGTGCTGGAAGCTATGGCAAAGTGGTAAGACCGCTTAAATGTGCTATTAATGAAGTTCACTGAGTAGCTACCTGATTCCTTTCCTTTTTTCTCTTTGCGTCTAAAAAGGTTCTATACCGAAACATTGAAGATGGGAAGTTATATGCAGTGAAGGTAATGCTTTCCACTGTTCTCTGATGTTGGCAACACAAGTGCCTTTTAGTAACTACTTTGATGATAATTCAGTACTTTCTTGGGTAGTTTTGATCCCCCCCCCCCCCCCCCCAAAATGCCTTTCTAATACGTTGTACCCTTTGCATGTTTGCTGCTAGTTACGGAACCTGCTTGCATCAGAACTCACTATGGACATTTGTTATTTTTAGCACAATGTTTTTCTTGCTCAATCTTTCGACTTTACTTTGTGCCCTTGCACACAGTGCTATGTCTAGTTGATGTAGCTGTGGATTTTTCCTTGTTGTTTCAGGTGCTGAATAAACCTCACATGATGAAAGTACGTGTCGTACGGTCAGAAACCGCCATGACAGATGTTATTCGGGAAGTGAGTAACAAGAGTATTTGTCTGTATAACACTCGTGACTTCGCAATTTTGTTATGGCATGTGCAATGTTTTCTGAGAAAGTACTCATGTGGGCTTATAAGATATTAACCCTACATGAGCTATCGCACATAAGTTAACCAAGCTGGTCATGTCCACTGATTACGCTCTGTTTAGCACATCTCAGTAAAAAAACTCAAAATTGCTGGTTCCCAGATATTGCTTCCTCTGTTGACATTATCACCACTTCATAGCATATAGAGAATGTGTCTGTCGTAGATCAAGAATGCATTTATCTGATAAATAAGTTAGCAATGACATATATGTGCAGTGCAATTTTTGCTGTGGCGAGCAGTCGAGAACATCACTAGTCCATTCCTCCGGCTACCGACAAGCAGTTAAATGCTGCATTCTAAGTGCAAAAGAAGCGTTTTAGCATAACACACATTACAGAACACATGTATTTTTTGTTTATTTCGAAATTACCTGTTCCTATTTTTCCTCACTTAAATTCCATTGGCTGTCTGATACTCATTGAGGAAGCTGCATTTTAGCAAATTTTCCTTTAGATGCTCCAATGTGTTAAATAGATGGCCATATAGGTGGTCTAAAGATTCAATTATTATATTTTTTGTCGCAGAAGCATGTGATTAGTAGCACTAGCCAAATAGCATAAATTTTGCAGATATAATAATTTTACATGAGACAAACTGTGTTATTCAATTTCCTCTTTATTGCATTGGTGGCAGGTATCCCTCATGAAAATGTTGAGTCATCCCAATATCGTAAATCTCATTGAGGTGATTGATGATCCAAACTCAGATAAATTCTACATGGGTATTTATTGACGCTCTCATTGTTTTGCTTTATTGTTCCAATAGGACGTTATTTTAGCAGGCTAGTTGGCATGTGCCAATATTTTATATGATTGCAATTTACTCTTTACCCTTTTTATTGCCAGTTCTTGAGTATGTGGAAGGAAAAATTGTGTGGGATAAAGGTTTAGGAGAAGCTACTTGCAGAAAGTACTTGCGGGACATTATATCTGGTGTTATGTATCTTCACTCTCATGTAAGATTCAGTTCTCTTAATTCTTTTCACTAATAATTAGTTCATGATGGTGATTCATGTGCTAAAAATAATTTAGTGTCCGTGTCACTACCCATTAGCATAGCAATTTCAAAAGAGATATTTGAGGAGCTCTAAGTTTGTACGGCAACACACATATTGTGTGAAGTAGATCAGCAAGCTCACATACTGGCACAAATTATCTCAGCTGGTAGATTTTACTCTTACCCCATATTTGCCTTGGCTACTTACCAAGTTTTTCTGTCCTTGAGCCACTTGATTGTACTGACAAACAATAGCTTGGGTTTGTAAATCCATGCTCATTGATGTTTGTAAGGATCATACTCTTACCCCATATTTGCCTTGGGTTCATATTGGGTTTGTAAGGATCATAGGTTGTTTCGAAAAGTTTGCATAACATGTCTCAATTTTTTGCTTCTTAATTGGTTGCTTATTGATGTTTCCCGTTCCCCTATTTTCTCATATTTAAATGTGCCTGCTATTCATGTCTTATGTTATTCATTTTCACTCTGTTAAATTCTTCCAGCGTGATAGAAACACCTAATTTTCTTGTTTTTGCACACAGAACATTATTCATAGTGATATTAAGCCGGATAATCTCTTGGTCACAAGTACTGGCAATGTGAAGATAGGGGACTTCAGTGTTAGCCAGATTTTTGAGGTGGTTTATTTATCTTGTAATTTTTTGTATTCCAGTAATTTTGTTCTCACTGTCAAAAGGTTTTTTTTAGTTGAATGACCCCAAAATGGGGCAAGGCCTAGTGTGTGGTTTTTATCGACCTGTTCTAAAAAAAAAATAATACTGAGATTCAAAGTCTGTACCTTATAAAACCAGGATTACATACTTGAATAATACCTTCACTTCCTGCCTTCATTAGAATTTTGAAGATTACTCGAGTAGACATTAACTCTGATGATTCAGTCTTTTGAACTGTATTATATTTCATTATCTTCAACTGAACAAGTATTCGTGCCTAAAAATGTATGTATTTTGAGGCAAATTTTCAGGATTGTCAAGCCTCGTACCACAGTGCTTTACTGATATTCCGTACTTGACTGCATTGCAGGATGATGATGATATGCTTCGGAGATCTCCAGGCACTCCTGTTTTCACTGCACCGGAGTGCTGTCAAGGTACAATTACATGACTACAGTTTGAGTTGTAAAAGCAGCATACATAATCAGCCAATTAGCAAACTATCTACAGTACAACAGTCCGTGTTATTTTTTAATATTGATTGGCATGGTACTTTAGATGTTCCGCACCTAAATGATTGCACAGCTAAAGATAAACAAATCCATAGGAATGAGGCCACCACTAGTAGTTTGGATTCAGATTTTGGTGCAACTGAAGCAACCAAAGCTTGGGTTACCAGTGTGATGCCAATGTATAAAATAAAAATGCAACGATTCCGGTTCCTTTGCCATTGCTTTGAAGTACCTGATATTCCCTGACCATTGGCAGTAGCTGCTAAACACGATGAACCATTATCTGTTTCTACCACTGCAGGTTCAGCTTACCATGGTAGAGCGTCTGATACATGGGCAGTCGGTGTTACTCTGTATTGTATGATTACTGGGCGCTATCCATTTCTAGGAGAAACTTTGCAGGAAACATACGACAAGGTTCATACATATATTCCTCCCTTCTCCTCTTGATTTACCTGTGGCAGAAAACTCACCAAAGTCACTGCTGTTGAATAGATTGTCAATGATCCAGCGGATATACCAAGTAACGTGAGCCCCCAACTTGTTGATTTGCTGGAAAGGCTTCTCTGCAAAGGTTTGTTTCCAAATAAGTGTTTCCTTTTCCCTTCATCCTATTGGTTTTGATATGTGGGAGGAGGATGTGCTCTATTAATGGTGTTCCTTGTATTGACACTCTTGGTTTTGTTGCAGATCCAGGAGACCGTATCACCCTGGAAGCTGCGGCTGCGCATCCTTGGGTTGCTGGGGACGAGGGGCCAGTCCCCGAATACATGTGTAGATGTGGTTTTGGCCGCAGGAAGAGAAATGGTTCGCAAGAAGCAGTACAATAACAGAGTCATTCAGAACTAGTTGTTGGGTGGTGTAGTGTAGTGTAGATAACTGATCAAAGAGAAAACTGGCGAGACGCGAGACGGACGACGACTGATGTGTTTCTCTCTTTCCTCTTTTTAGACCTAAGATATTGTTCCTGATGTAACGGTAGTGAAATTTACATCTGAATCAAACCACAGCTGTTGGTCCTAAGAGACATACCATCACCAGCCAATCTATTCAAGTCGACCCACTGAAGCATGTGCGGCGGCACCCCGCACCCAATGTGCGTACCTTTGTAGCCAGCTCGAGAGTTTTTATGCCTAGCAGTCTATTTTTTTTCCTATGTATACTTCTTGAACACACTTAACTACGCTTCTCATATAGTTACATTCTCAGTTTTTTTTAACAGCAGACCATCTTAAAGAGAAAGACATAACATGTAGAACATAAAAAAAGATATGCAACTGATGAATCGTTCTCTTGGCTTGTTTTCTATGAATCATCGAAGATACAGACATTCATATGTGTGACATTCTACTTATATGGAGATCCCTCATCTAACGTCTACACCATCAGGTAGGAAACAGCACGCCCCAATTCAAAACCTGTCTCTATATATATAGTGGGCTCCTCGCAAAATGCCAATGGTGGGCGACCTCCATGGAGGTGGGTATTTAAAAAAAATCAAGAAACATATTTTAAAGTATCAAAAAATTGTGAAAATACCATACATGTTAACATGGATGTGTTCTACATGTGTTTAAATTTTCAAGATGAAATACATTATGGTGAGAGCTACACAAAAAGGCAAATCGTGTTTTTCAAACTGATGAACAGTGAAAACACTGTTCACTATTAGAAATGCAGGATTTTCTCTTTTTTGTGCAGATCTCACCATAATGTATTTCATTGTCAAATTTTATACACATGTAGAATACATCCATATGAATGTGTAGAATTTTTTTCAGAACTTTTTGAAACTCCAAAACATAATTATTGATTTTTTAAAAATATCCAACTCCATGGAGGTCGCCCGCCAAAAGCCCGCACTCGTGGGCTCCTTCTCTATACATGTCCCAGCACCACTTCAATCCATCCCCGATTGGACATGAACTTGTGTCACATGAAGAATATAAAAACTGATTTGTGAAAATCTATTGGAATACTTTTTTTTGAGCTTGGAACATTTCATTCCATTAATCAACGTGCCAAGCAGAATCGCTGGCCACGAAAACTTGGGCGAAGGTAGGGCCAGACCCGGCCATACGGCTTGGGGTGCAAGCACCATCTTCGACCCATGCAGCGCTAAAACGTCTCCAACCTTATTACAAGCCCGAGGGCAATAAGCAATAGAAAAAGAACTAAATTTCAGAGATGTAAATGCTTTTATTTCCCTAAACAAAACCCCATTAGAAGAAAAATCGTAGCTTGACGTCTCGATCGCCTGACAAGCAGCAACGCATCCGTTTCCACCATAGCTCCGCTAATGCCCAATTCCGGCGCCTTGTACAATATGCAAGCTTCAGCTTCAGTTTGTAGCGCATCCAGTGCATCATGGTCTCGAATAACATATCCCCAACCGCCTGTTCCTGATTCCTTATTAAAACTGCCATCAATATTTATCTTCAGAGTGCCCTCACTTGGTTTCTTCCATATCACTGTTCTCTGCACTGCCGAGTGCTCCTCTCTCCAAAAGAACTCTTTATACTCCAAAGCTGAGCTCCTAACCTGCCAAATCAGACCATTAACATCAATATTTTTCTTTTCTAGGCTATGATGGGTCACCAAGGCGTGCGCAGCAGCGCCGCCAGCGCTGTAGGAAGAGGACGAAGGATTGAACAAAATAAAGAAATATAAATGGATAGGTGGTTGGTCCCAGATGTCTGTGTACGAGACCTGCTGGGTCCACCTAAGAAGGGGAATATGTTGGGAGAAAGGAGATTCAAAGCACGGCAATCTAGTGAGCTAGTTACATACATAAGCAAATAGCTACTAAAAAAGCAAACAAGTTAATGGGTTCTTAGACGAAATATTTCAGATAAAACAAATAATTACGACACATAGGCTAAGGCATAAAATACTCATATGATAAAGGTGCTTAAACAGATAAAGTACATTATCTAGACCTTCCTGGCATGCTTGATCATGACGTTGCGGGTGTCCGTGTACTCGTCGGTTACGGGAAGCAGACACGCCCTCATGTCCAAGATCCGTCTGTACATGTCGTAGCATGCGTATGCGTCCTTGGCCGCGTAGGTTATGTAGGCTAGATTCAGAGGTACCTCCCACATGTTCAGGTCCTTGGTATCGTCGTCTTCTTTCTTGTTGGCATAGCAGCGGTTGATGATGGTCTCGGCGAGGTCAACCACGGAGTCCTTCTCCTGCCCATTGCCGATAATCTTGTATTGCTTCTGGATGTTGACAAGCTTATTGTACCAGATGGCCGAATCATCACGTTCTTCCTTCTCTTCATCGTAGCGAAGGTGTAGTCAGCGCTGCCAATGAAACGGGCAAATGCTCCAGAACCTCTGATGGCCTTATAGCAGTGGTAGATGAGAACCTCGTCCCGCACGCATACCTGGGCGACGGCGATCCACTGGTCCCTGTTAGGAGATGAATGGATGGGAACAAGGTCTAATCCCATGACCTTGTACTTTCTCCTCCTGTAGGTATTCTTGAACTCGGCGAGGCAGAGCTTCAGCGAGTCTAGATCGTTGGTGTACATCACATTCAACTTGGTGCTGCAATGGGTCTGAAAGGCGAACTCAAAGGTGAACTCCTTGCTGAAGTCCATATCCAGCAGGCTCACTCCTCGGATCGGCATTGGAGTCTCTTCAAGTGAACGAGTGGGTAGGTGGCGGCAGCAGTTTATTTTTCAGCTCTTGGGGAACTGGATTCAACAGTAAACTGAGTGTGTACATGCGACAACAATTACTACCCCTCCCTCCCTCGCCCGCTGCACGCCCGACAGAAGATGCACCCTCGGCGCATTCAAATGCCTCCATTAAGAAACCTATTCCGGGGACACGTCGGTTCACGAGCGGGTTTGTATTGATACTGTAATAACAAGTGTTAGTGGTCACTTTACTTAAATTTAATTGTATTTAATTAAAATTTGTTCTTAAAACAAGCAATGCACTGGCTCGTTCTATCAGTGCCACGGGATCAACATGCAGAACAATTAGAATTATTATTCTCAGGACGCACACAATCAGCACATTTGGCGCACTTTCACACAAACAATACTACCAAGTTTGAACAGTTTGTTATGGTTGTTGTCCTCTGCATCATCATGTCATTTTTCCCAGCTTGCAAGATTCAGAACCAACAAATAAGGTTCAAATAGTAAGTACAACAAAGATGTCTACACATCTTATTGATTCCCAGCTTGCAAGATTCAGAACCAACAAATAATATTCAAATAATAAGTACAACACAGATGCCTACACATCTCATTGATTCCCAGCTTGCAAGATTCAGAACCAACCCATTAGAGCCTTTTGATAAAGTGAATATCGGGATTAATTCCATCTTGGCTAGCCATGTCATACAACCCAAGAATGTGGCGAATGCTCTTGACCATCACAATATCTGTAGTTGAGTATTCCTGTTTGCACAGATAAGAAAGAGCATGATTACTATAATAGTGGCACTAGTTGAAGCAAGCTTTATTTCCAAAACGAGAAAATATTGTGATATAATAGCTATATTTAAAAAATACAACGTTAGCACAGTATGACAAAGCACAATCATGTTGATAAAGGACAGTACTGACCGGTGTGAGATGACTTTGGGAGATCAAGTTATTCTTCATGTCCCCATATCTTGCCATGAAAGCGATTCATTGACATTCATTAACACCTCAGTGTGGCAGTACAAGGAGGAGCGTCGACTCATTTCAATCACTTTTTTTTGTGCAGTTCAACTAAAATTATGGCGCCCACCAGTTAGAGAGGAGGAGCGTCGACTCATTTCAGTCACTTTTTTCTGCAAATTAGCTACATTGGAAATGAAATGGTAGCTAAGACAGTAGTTCTATTTTAATATGTATGATTTCTTCATTTTATCAGTGGCAGTAGCAGTGCCAAAACATTAACATAGGATCACTAGCTGGATGCAGAGTCAAAATCAACCAAAAAGGAACATACCCAGTCATGGGAATCATAACTGAGAGAGGGCCCCCTACACCGCCACGACTCAATGAGGTCAACCTATAGATCCATGATTCAATTCATGCAACTTTTTCTGTAGTTCACCTAAAATGAAGCAGAGATTGCATCATTCAGCTAGCAAGAAGTAGTTGCTCTCATGAGCTGGCATGTTCTTATTTAGTAATTGCACTAAAATTGAGAAACATTAAGGTTGGCTGTCCTGCTCATGTAAGGTGCAACTATAATTTGCTTATCCTTTTGTGCAGTTCCACTAAAATTAAGTGCCATTGTGGTGACAGTGATGACTCATCTTGCAAAGGCTAATAAAATATTGCACGAGATTACTAGCAGAGTTTGACGGAGATCTTGGAAACTCCAATCACCATTTAGTGCAGTTCCACCAAAATTGAGAGACATTGCACACGTGACATTTTAGTTGAACTGCACAAGACACTCATTAAAAAAGAGTGTCTTGTGCAGTTCACCAAAAGGTCACAATAGCAACAAGGTGAAATGGATATCCCTATCTGCACAAAAATATAGAAAGAAAATAGTTGCTGGTCAATAAAAAGATATGAAACATACATGAAATGAAAAGAAGCATCTTGATTATGTTCATGGCAATCACGCAAGGACAGTTGAAATTTTAAAACGGCAGCATTGCTGTTACCGGAAGCATTACAATCAACAATGCCATTCGTCAAATATGAGATTACTTTAATGGTGGCATTGCTTGTTTACCAGATATAGTAGATCAACAATAGCTAAAGAGTTGGTTTAAGGGCATGGGATAGTGGGGACACCAGGACACTCAGCAGCGTAAAGAAGCAACTTACTTATCATACCGGGGAAAATAGCAGGAGTACCATTTGTAACACAGTTTAATTGCATCATATTACTGGAGGCATTAGATTAACAATAACACTGGTTAGACATGTCCTTAAGGTAACAGTGTGATTGCTTCATTTTACATGCGCCCTTACATTAACAACATCAAAAAGTTGGTATAAGGACATGCGACAGTGGACGCATCAGCACAATGTACCTACAAGGAGGCATAAAGTGGCGATGCCGAGTTTGTTCATAATCTGTGAGGGCAGCAAATCTAATCCTGGAGACCTTTTACTATGTGAGGGCAGCAAATCTAATCCTGAACATACTCTGTTGACTTGTCCACCAGCCACCACTTTCTATCCTTTTTACAACCAATAATAGATTTGTTCCTTATCCGGTTTGTACTGCATTTTCCCTTTATTTCCCTTTTCAACCAAGAGACCGGTTGGGTATCCAGTCTCTACTACTTTCCCCCTGTTATTTCCTCTTTGAATCAAGTCCTAGATTCATGCTGCGACTTTCTCCCTTTCTTTGTTGTTTGAACCAAGTCCTAGATTCGACTGCATGAAGTAGCTTTACATCCAATAATACTAAAAATTAAGGTGGACTTGGAAGAGCTGATGGAAGTAGCAAATGATCCACATGGAGACACGTGGGGAGCTGGGGCAGTAGAGCAAGGCCGCTTTCGAAGGAACTTATACCTGAGGGTCGTCGGATGTCGGCCGTGTCAGGTCCGATCTGCTCACAATACGACAGGGAGGAAGAAGGGTCGGAGGACCTCCCGAGCTGGCGCTGTGTCAGAGAGAACGACACGGGCAGAGGATCATTGGGACCCGTCGGCAGCTGTGGGTTTCCTCCGATCCCTCGGCACCGATGACCGCGTGGACGATGCACCTAGTCCTCTACACACCGGCCGAAGGGATCCGGCCGGATCTGTGACTAGCGGTGAGCAGATAGAAAATGTCACTACCGCTATCTTGTTTAGATTTGGAGAGGATGAGAGAATGAAGAAAGCAACCCTATTAAAGCAAGCGCTCATGCCCTAATGACCCACAAGTATAGGGGATCAATCGTAGTCCTTTCGATAAGTAAGAGTGTCGAACCCAACGAGGAGCAGAAGGAAATGACAAGTGGTTTTCAGCAAGGTAATGCCTGCAAGCGCTGACATTGTAAGTAATAGATAATTTGGTAGCTGGATAATTTGTAACGAACACGTAACAGTAATGACAAATAATATGCAGCAAGATAGCCCAATCCTTTTGTGGCAAAGGACAGGCCAAAATGGTTTCTATAATAAGCAAAGTGTTCTTGAGGGTACACGGGAACTTCATCTAGTCACTTTCGTCATGTTGGTTTGATTTGTGTTCAATACTTTGATAATTTGATATGTGGGTGAATCAGTGCTTAGGTGCTGTTCTTACTTGAACAAACCTCCTACTTATGATTAACCTCCTCGTAAGCATCCACAACTACGAGAAAAGTATTAAGATAGAATCTAACCATAGCATTAAACTTTTGGATCCAAATCGGTCCCTTACGAAGTAACGCATAAACTAGGGTTTAAGCTTCTGTCACTCTAGCAACCCATCATCTAATAACTACTCCACAATGCATTCCCTTAGGCCCAAATATGGTGAAGTGTCATGTAGTCGATGTTTACATGACACCACTAAGGGAATCACAACATACATACTATCAAAATATCGAACACATATCAAGTTCACATGATTACTTGCAACATGATTCCTCCCATGACATCAAGAACAAAAGTAACTACTCACAAGTGATAAACATGTTCATGATCAGAGGGGTATTAAATAGCATAATGGATCTAAACATATAATCTTCCACCAAATAAACCATATAGTGATCAACTACAAGATGTAATCAACACTACTAGTCACCCACATGTACCAATCTGAGGTTACGGTACAAAGATTGAACACAAGAGATGAACTAGGGTTTGAGAGGAGATGGTGCTAGTGAATATGTTGATGAAGATTGGCCTCCCCAAGATGAGAGGGTTGTTGGTGATGATGATGACGATGATTTCCCCCTCCGGGAGGGAAGTTCCCCCGGCGGAATCGCTCCGTCGGAGGGCAAAAGTGCTCCTGCCTAAGTTCCGCCTCGAGACGGCGGCTCTCTGCCCCGAAAGTCCTCTCCTTATTTTTCCAGGTAAAAATGACCTATATACCAGAAGATGGGCACCGGAGGTGGGCCGAGGAGGGCACAACCCACCAAGGCGTCCCTGGCGCGCCCAGGTGGGTTGTGCCCACCTGGTGGGTCCTCTTTGGTAGTTATTCGCTCCAATAATTCTTATTTATTCCATAAAAATTCCTTGTCAAGTTTTAGCTCATTTGGAGTTGTGCATAATAGGTAGCCTGACGTAGCTTTTTCAGGTCCAGATTTCCAGTTGCCGGAATTCTCCCTCTTTGTGTGAACCTTGCATATTATGAGAGAAAAGGCATTAGAATTACTTCAAAAAGCTTCATTATGCATAAAAACATTAGAAACAACAGTAGGTAAACATGATGCAAAATGGACGTATCAACTCCCCCAAGCTTAGACCTTGCTTGTCCTCAAGCGAAAACCAAAATCGGAAAACATGTCCACATGCTTAGAGAGAGAGAGAGAGGTGTCGATAAAAACAAAATACGGACATAGAAGCATCATGTAAATTATTATAACAACAACACACTTTAACATAAAACTTTTATCATAGAACTTTTATCATAGACTTCTCATGAATAAGTAACAATTCATCACAACATCGAAGTATAAAGCATAAACTCTATTGGAAACCAACAAACTATGTTCACAGTCAACTTTGCAACTACAATTCATCATATTTTCAGGAAGGGTCACGTACCGGAGCCTTTAGGCAAGTCCACATACTCAACCATCATATAGTCTTCTATGATTGTTAACACTCACCTCATACACATGAGCAAAACGTTTCAACCGGACACATAGAAAGATAGGGGCTTAAAATTTTGCCTCCCAACGTATTCGCCTCAAGGGTGATGTCAACAATAATAACTCATTCTACCCATATCCAACTAGATATATGTGCCTAGATCTTTCCTCACCACATGATGCTTGCCAAAAGAGAAAAATAAAAAGGAATAGAGAGAAAAACTTTGACTCTTGCATGAAAGTAAATACATAAAAGTAAAAGATAGGCCCTTCACAGAGGGAAGCAGAGGTTGCCATGCGCTTTTTGTTTGTATGCTCAATCCCTTGGTGCAAAAGAACATCATGTTATATTGCCCCTTATGATAGCAACCTTTATTATGCAGTCTTTCACTTTTATTCTTTGTGATCACAAGTTCGTACAATGCTCAATTTTCTCTTACACTAAATGATCTAACACTTTTAGAAGCAATTTTTATTGCCTTATTGCACCGATGACAACTTACTTGAAGGATCTTACTCAATCCTTAGGTAGGTATGGTGGACTCTTGAAAATAAGATTTGGGTTTAAGGGTTTTTGGATGCACAAGTAGTATCTCTACTTGGTGCGGAATTTTTGGCTAGCAAAGATGGGGGGCAAGCACCACATGTTGAAGGATCTATGACAATATAACTTCTATGTGAATATGAACAAACATAAATCATTACGTTGTCTTCCTTGTCCAACGTCAACAATTTTGGCATATAATATTTTGATGGGGGCTCACAATCACATAAGATTTGTAAGATAGTGTATTTGCATGTGAATCTTCTCTTACCTTATCAATTCTTTCATGAATTGCATCATTGACCAATGCTATGTTTGTCAATCTCCAATAAAGTTTTCTACTTATACTTTTCCTTATGTGATGTCATTACTTACCATAAGATTATCTTTATGATATTTTTCATTTATTTCCTTTCTTTTTTGTTGAACATGGAAGTAAAGAAAACAAAACTCCAACTAAACTTTATTATATATCTCGCATACGATTACAAAGATAGATCACTAAGCAAACTCTGGAAAAGAAAGGATCGAACTAAACTTTTATTCATCTAAAGCAAAAGATAACTATGGATCGAGCTAAGGTAAATAAAGGCAAAAGATAGTGGAGGTGATAAGATACCGGGGCACCTCCCCCAAGCTTGGGCAGACCAAGGGGAGTGCCCATACCCGATACTCAATTTTCTTTTGGTGATGAAGAAGGAGGTGGTGGTGATGAAGTGGTAGCGATCTTGTCCTTCATGATCAAGATATTCTCCAATCTACGGATGACGCTCCAAAGGGTGATGATGTGCTCTCACAACAGAATATTTTCACGGGTGAGATATTGATACGTCTCCAATGTATATATAATTTTTGATTGTTGCATGCTATTATATTATCTGTTTTGGATGTTTTATGTGCATTAATATGCTATTTTATATTATTTTTGGGACTAACCTATTAACCTAGAGTCCAGTGCCAGTTCCTATTTTTCCCTGTTTTTGAGTTTAGCAGAAAAGGAATACCAAACAGAATAAAAACTTTACGATGATTTTTCTTGGACTAGAAGACAACCAGGAGACTTAGAGATGAAGTCAGAGGAGCCACGGGGCGTCCACAAGGACAGAGGGCGCGCCCCCACCCTTGTGGGCCCCTTGTGCACCTCCTGACCTAATTCTTTTGCCTATATTCCCATATATCCCCAAACCACAAGAGGCATCCACGAAAACAATTTTCCACCGCCGCAACCTTTTGTACCCGTGAGATCCCATCTAGGGACCTTTTTTGGCACCCTGCCGGAGGGGGATTCGATCATGGAGGGCTTCTACATCAACTCTATTGCCCTTCGGATGAAGCGTGAGTAGTTTACCATAGACCTATGGGTCCATATCTAGTAGCTAGATGGCTTCTTCTCTCTCTTTGATTCTCAATACCATGTTCTCCTCGATGTTCTTGGAGATCTATTCGATGTAATACTTTTTTGCGGTGTGTTTGCTGAGATACGATGAATTGTGGATTTATGATCAGCTTATCTATGAATATTATTTGAATCTTCTCTGAATTCTTTTATGCATGATTTGATATCTTTGTAATTCTCTTCGAACTATCGGTTTGCTTTGGCCAACTAGATTTGTTTTTCTTGCAATGGGAGAAGTGCTTAGCTTTGCGTTCAATCTTGCGGTGACCTTTCCCAGTGACAGTAGGGGCAGCAAGGCACGTATTGTATTGTTTCCATCGAGGATAAAAAGATGGGGTTTTCATCATATTTCTTGAGTTAATTCCTCTACTTCATGTCATCTTACTTAATGCATTACTCCGTTCTTTATGAACTTAATACTCTAGATGCATGCTGGATAGCGGTCGTTGTGTGGAGTAATAGTAGTAGATGCAGAATCGTTTCGGTCTAATTGACACGGACGCGATGCCTATATCCATGATCATTGCCTTAGATATCGTCATAACTTTGCGCTTTTCTATCAATTGCTAGGCAGTAATTTGTTCACCCACCGTAATATTTTCTATCTTGAGAGAAGCCTCTAGTGAAACCTATGGCCCCCGGGTCTATTTTCCATCATATAGTTTTCGATCTACTATTTTGCAATCTTTTAATTTCCAATCTATAAACCAAAAATACCAAAAATATTTACTTTATATTTTATCTATCTCTATCAGATCTCACTTTTGCAAGTAACCGTGAAGGGATTGACAACCCCTTTATCGCGTTGGGTGCAAGTTGTTTGATTGTTTGTGCAGGTATTCGGTGACTTGTGCGTTGTCTCCTACTGGATTTATACCTTGGTTCTCAAACTAAGGGAAATACTTATCTCTACTTTGCTACATCACCCTTTCCTCTTCAAGGGAAAAACCAACGCAAGCTCAAGAAGTAGCAGGAAGAATTTCTGGCGCCATTGCCAGGGAGATCTACGCCAAGTCAAGCCATACCAAGTACCCATCATAAACTCTCATCTCTTGCATTACATTATTCGCCTTTCGCCTCTCGTTTTCCTCTCCCCCACTTCTAAAATGATTTTTGAAAAGATTTGCCTTTTCTTCGCCCCTCTTCTATTCGTCTTCTTCATTTGCTTTTTGTGTGCTCATGTGGTGTAGGATCGAAAGTATGTCTAGAGGGGGGTGATTAGACTACTTGACCAAATAAAAACTTAACCTTTTCCCAATTTTAGTTCTTGGCAGATTTTAGCTATTGTAGGACAAGTCAAGCAATCATCACACAATTCAAGCAAGCATGCAAAGAGTATATTGGCAGCGAAAAGTAAAGCATACAACTTGCAAGAATGTAAAGGGAAGGGTTTGGAGAATTCAAACGCAATTGGAGACACGGATGTTTTTCCCGTGGTTCGATAGGTGGTGCTATCCTACATCCACGTTGATGGAGACTTCAACCCACAAAGGGTAACGGTTGCGCGAGTCCACGGAGGGCTCCACCCACGAAGGTTCCACGAAGTAGCAACCTTGTCTATCCCACCATGGCCATCGCCCATGAAGGACTTGCCTCACTAGCGGTAGATC
Source organism: Triticum urartu (assembly GCF_003073215.2). Classification (NCBI taxonomy): domain Eukaryota; kingdom Viridiplantae; phylum Streptophyta; class Magnoliopsida; order Poales; family Poaceae; genus Triticum; species Triticum urartu. The sequence goes on from NC_053025.1 coordinate 29,422,124, forward strand.
TTCACGAAGTAGGCGATCTCCTTGCCCTTACAAACTCCTTGGTTCAACTCAAAATCTTGTCGGAGGCTCCCAAGTGACACCCAGCCAATCTAGGAGACACCACTCTCCAAGAAGTAACAAATGGTGTGTTGATGATGAACTCCTTGCTCTTGTGCTTCAAATGATAGTCTCCCCAACACTCAACTCTCTCTCACAGGATTTGGATTTGGTGGAAAGAAGATTTGAGTGGAAAGCAACTTGGGGAAGGCTAGAGATCAAGATTCATATGGTAGGAATGGAATATCTTGGTCTCAACACAAGTGTAGGTGGTTCTCTCTCAGAAAATATAGGTTGGAAGTGTAGGTTTGTTCTGATGGCTCTCTCCACGAACGAAGAGGAGGTGGGGGGTATTTATAGCCTCCACACAAAATCTAACCGTTACACATAACTTCCCAAACTCGATGGGACCGAATGGTTAAACTCGGTCTGACCGATTTAGCAAAGCTAGTGACCGTTAGGGTTTTCGATGGGACCGACATGCAACTCGGTAGGACCGATATGATTAGGGTTAGGGCATAACGTAATCTCAGTGAGACCGACCACACAAACTCGGTATGACCGATTTTGGTAATAAGCTAACCAGAGAGTTGGTCATGTAAACTCGTTGAGACCGATCGCTCATTTCGGTGAGACCGAAATGTTACGAAGGGAAAACAGAGAGTTTACATTGCAATCTCGGTGGGACTGATCGCTCATCTCGGTGAGACCAAAATGTTACGAAGGGAAACCGAGAGATTACAACCCCATCTCGGTGAGACCGAGATCCCTATCGGTGAGACCGATTTGCCTAGGGGTTGTGGCAGTGGCTAAGACATTTGAAACTCTGTGGCGCCGGATAGGAAAAATCGGTGGGGCCAAGTTTGACTTTTGGTTTAGGTCATATGTGGATGTGAGAAAGTAGTTGAGGGTTTTGGAGCATATCACTAAGCATTTTGAGCAAGAACCTCATTAAGCAACACCTCATACCTCCTTGATAGTATTGGCTTTTCTTATAGACTCAATGTGATCTTGGATCACTAAAATAGAAAATGTAGAGTCTTGAGTTTTGAGCTTGAGCCAATCCTTTGTCCTTAGCATTTTGAGGGGTCCACTTTTCTCATCCATGCCATGCCAATCATTGAGCTTTCCTGAGATATTAATCTTGAAATAGCATTAGCTCAATGAGCTATATGTTGTTAGGAATTACCAAAACCACCTAGGGATAGTTGCACTTTCACCCTTGGAGGCATGCCAAGGAGGGGAGGAGTCCTCCTCCTAGTAGGAGTAGGACTCCCCTTTCCTAGTCCTACTAGGAGGAGGAAGGGGGAAGGAAGGAGAATGAGAGAAGAGAAGGAAAGGGGGTGTCGCCCCCCTTCCCTGGTCCAATTAGGACTAGAGGGGGAGGGGCGCGTGGCCCTGCCTTGTCCGGCCCTCCCTCTCTCCACTAAGGCCCATGTTGGCCCATTAGTCCCCCCGGGGGTTCCAATAACCCCTCGGCACTCCGATAATTATTCGTTGACCCCCGGAACTCATCCGGTGTCTGAATATAGTCACCAATATATCAATCTTTATGTCTCGACCATTTCGAGACTCCTCGTCATGTCCGTGATCACATCTGAGACTCCGAACTACCTTCGGTACATCAAAACACATAAACTCATAATACCGATCGTCACCGAGCGTTAAGCGTGCGGACCCTACGGGTTCGAGAACTATGTAGACATGACCGAGACACGTCTCCGGTCAATAATCAATAGCGGAACCTGGATGTTCATATTGGCTCCCACATATTCTATGAATATCTTTATCGGTCAAACCGCATAACTATATACGTTGTTCCCTTTTTCATCGGTATGTTACTTGCCCGAGATTCGATTGTCGGTATCATCATACCTAGTTCAATCTCGTTACCGGTAAGTCTCCTTACTCGTTCCGTAATACTTCATCCCGCAACTAACTCATTAGTCACATTGCTTGCAAGGCTTATAGTGATGAGCATTACCGAGAGGGCCCAAAGATACCTCTCCGACAATCAGAGTGACAAATACTAATCTCGATCTATGCCAACTCAACAAACACCATCGGAGACACCTGTAGAGCACCTTTATAATCACCCAGTTACGTTGTGATGTTTGGTAGCACACAAAGTGTTCCTCCGGTATTCGGGAGTTGCATAATCTCATAGTCATAGGAACATGTATAAGTCATGAAGAAAGCAATAGCAATATACTAAACGATCAAATGCTAAGCTAACAGAATGGGTCAAGTCAATCACATCATTCTCTAATGATGTGATCCCGTTAATCAAATGAAAACTCATGTCCATGGCTAGGAAACTTAACCATCTTTGATTCAACAAGCTAGTCAAGTAGAGGCATACTAGTGACACTTTGTCTATTTATTCACACATGTACTAAGTTTCCGGTTAATACAATTCTAGCATGAATAATAAACATTTATCATGATATAAGGAAATATAAATAACAAATTTATTATTGCCTCTAGGGCATATGTCCTTCAACGATTGCAAGGATAGATCACTAAGCAAACTCTCAAAGAACAAAGGATCGAACTAAACTTTATTTCATCTAAAAGCAAATGATCAAACTAAAATAAGTAAAAGCAAAAAGATAGTGGGATGATATGATACCGGGGCACCTCCCCCAAGCTTGGCAGAAGCCAAGGGGAGTGCCCATACCCGATACTCAATTCTCTTTTGGTGGTGAAGAAGATGATGGTGGTGATGAAGCGATCCTATCCTTAAGGATCAAGAGGTTCTCCAGCCGTCGGATGGCGCTCTGGAGATGGATGATATGCTCTTGATGCAGAATATTTTTGCGAGTAAGACGCTCTAGAGATGGATGATATGCTCTTGATGCAGAACTATTTCAATGACGCGAAATGCCTCAATCTCAGCGAGAGTAAGATGTGGAAGGTAGGGTTTAAGGATATCCACTTCCTCCTCCTCGGCCAGCAGCTCTCGTGCTGCCACCGGGAGCGGATCCAAGGTAGCTTTCTTGCCCTTGTCTCCCTTGAGGGCGTTCGTAGGATCCTCCTGCTTCATCTCGATCTTCATCAGCCAAGCATCTTCTTCCATGTTGTTGGAGGAGCAAGAAGACATGATGTCTGGCTTGATAAATCTGACCAGAAACTGCAAGGAAAGAGAATAGAGGATTTCTTCCCCATACGGTGATCAACAGGTTCGGGAAGTATATATAGATTTTTTATCTTGGAGGACAAGCATATGGAAGAAATACGGAGTACGGAAGGTGTCCCAAGTGGGCACTGTTGTCTTGTGCCCACCAGGGGACGCTTCCTGGAAGTTTCTTTATTTCTAAAATTTTAAAATATTCCAAAACTAGTAAAAAAAATTGCGGATTTTTCGGAGTCTGTTTACTTACCGTATCACGTACCTCTTTATTTTCACGATTCTGGAGTGTTCCGGAAGGACTCTTTTATGTGTTCTTTCGGTGTCAAAGTTTGGATAATATTACTTTCAACATTGATAGGTGTACTTGAGATATAATGATTTATTCATTGCCCATTGACAACCTTCGGGTTAGTACCTTTGGAGTTATTTATTTTGATGGCTCCAGACCGGTAAACCTCCTCGATGATGTATGGGCCTTCCCATTTTGAGAGGAGCTTTCCTGCAAAAAATCTAAAACAAGAGTTGTACAAAAGAACATATTTTATCCAACTTTAAACTCATGATTTTGAATTCTTTTGTCATGCCATCTTTTAACTTTTTCTTTGAATAACTTTGCATTTTCATATGCTTGGGTTCTCCATTCATCTAAGGAGCTTATATCAAATAACCTCTTTTCACCAGAAAGTTTGAAATCATAGTTGAGTTCTTTAACTGCCCAATATGCTCTATGTTCTAACTCAAGAGGCAAATGACAAGCTTTTCCATAAACCATTTTATAAGGAGACATACGCATAGGATTTTTTATATGTTGTTCTATAAGACCAAAGTGCATCATCTAATTTATTAGACCAATTCTTCCTAGACCTATTAACAGTCTTTTGCAAAATTAATTTTATTTCTCTATTGCTAGGTTCAACTTGACCACTAGACTGAGGATGATAGTGTGATGCAATTCTATGGTTAACATCATACTTAGAAAGCATCTTAAGGAAAGCACCATGAATAAAGTGTGAACCACCATCAGTCATTAAATATCTAGGGACTCCAAACCTTGGGAAAATAACTTCCTTAAGCATTTCAATAGAGGTGTTGTGATCAGCACTACTAGTTGGAATAGCTTCTACCATGCTGTTCTAAAAGACTCTCAAACTAATATAAGTGGAGCATGAGAGATCAATAATTTCTATAAAATAAAACCACCACTGTGCTCTAAAAAGATATAAGTGAAGCACTAGAGCATAATTGTATAGCTCAAAAGATATAAGTGAAGCACATAGAGTATTCTAATAATTTCCGACTCATGTGTGTCTCTCCCAAAAGGTGTGTACAGCAAGGATGATTGTGTTAAACTAAAAATAAAAGACTCAAATCATACAAGATGCTCCAAGAAAAACACATATCATGTGGTGAATAAAAATATAGCCTCAAGTAAAGTTATCGATAGACGAAGACGAAAGAGGGGATGCCTTCTGGGGCATCCCCAAGCTTAGGCTTTCGGTTGTCCTTGAATTTTACTTTGGGGTGCCTTGGGCATCCCCAAGCTTAGGCTCTTGTCACTCCTTGTTCCAAAATCCACCAAATCTTTACCCAAAAACTTGAAAACTTCACAACACAAGACTCAACAGAAAATCTCATGAGCTCCGTTAGTATAAGAAAACAAACCACCATTTAAAGGTACTGTAATGAACTAATTATTTATTTATATTGGTGTTAAACCTACTATATTCCAACTTCTCTATGGTTCATACCCCCAGATACTAGCCATAGATTCATCAAAATAAGCAAACAACACGCGAAAAACAGAATCTGTCAAAAACATAATAGTCTGTAGCAATCTGGATAGTTCAAATACTTATGTAACTCCAAAAATTCTGAAAAAATTAGGACGGCCTAAGTAATTTGTATATTGATCTACTGCAGTTGGAATTAGTATTTTATCGCTTTCTGGTAAAAAAATGAAAATTATTCTCTTGAACGCATACTTTCTGTTTTTTTCCAGCAAGATCAAGCAACAATCACCCAAGAAGGTCCTAAAGGATTTACTTGGCACAAACACTAATCAAAACATAAAAAACAAAATCATAACAGAGGGTAGATGATTTATTTATTACTAAACAGGAACAGAAAGCAAGGAACAAAAATAAAATTGGGTTGCCTCCCAACAAGCGCTATCGAGGGAGTCCTGGATTAGGGGGTGTCCGGATAGCCGGACTATACCTTCGGCCGGACTCCTGGGCTATGAAGATACAAAATTGAAGACTTTGTCCCGTGTCCGGAAGGGACTTTCCTTGGCGTGGAAGGCAAGCTTGGCGATACGGATATGTAGATCTCCTACCATTGTAACCGACTTTGTGTAACCCTAGCCCTCTCCGGTGTCTATATAAACCGGAGAGTTTTAGTCCATAGGATGAAGAACAATCATACCATAGGCTAGCTTCTAGGGTTTAGCGTCCTCGATCTCGTGGTAGATCTACTCTTGTACTACCCATATCATCAATATTAATCAAGCAGGAGTAGGGTTTTACCTCCATCGAGAGGGCCCGAACCTGGGTAAAAACATTGTGTCCCTTGTCTCCTGTTACCATCCGCCTAGACGCACAGTTCGGGACCCCCTACCCGAGATCCGCCGGTTTTGACACCGACATTGGTGCTTTCATTGAGAGTTCCTATGTGTCGTCACTTTTAGGCCCGATGGCTCCTCCGATCATCAACGACGGTGCGATCCAGGGTGAGACTTTTCTCCCCGGACAGATCTTCATATATGGGGGCTTTGCACTGCGGGCCAATTCGCTTGGCCATCTGGAGCAGATCGAAAGCTACGCCCCTGGTCGTCAGGTCAGATTTGTAAGTTTAAACTACACAGCGGACGACCGCGGAGACTTGATCTTCGACGGATCTGAGCCGCAACCGAGCGCGCCGCACTGTCCCGGTGGGCATGATCTAGCTCTGCCGCCGAACAGTGCCCTGGAGGCCGCACCTGTGTCCGCTCTGACCCTTGGCCCGGAGCCGACCACACCAATCGAGGATGGGTGGTTAGACACTGCCTCGGGGGCTGCAATCTCTATGGCGATCAAGCCGAACACCAGCCTTGTCCTCTGCGAAACCCGTGACTCCAAGATGCCAGACTCCTCTCCGGACTCCGAGCCCTCCGCGCCCCTACCGATCGAATCCGATTGGGCGCCGATCATGGAGTTCACCGCCGCAGACATCTTTCAGCACTCGCCCTTCGGCGACATTCTGAATTCACTCAGGTCTCTCTCTTTGTCAGGAGAGTCCTGGCCGGACTATGACCGGCAGGATTGGGATGTGGACGACGAAGAAATTCGATGCCCACCCACCACCCACTTCGTAGCCACTGTCGATAATTTAAACGACGTGCTCGACTTCGACTCCGAAGACATCGACGGTATGGACGATGATGTAGGAGATGAGCATGAACCAATGCATATAAGGCACCGGACAGCCACCTCATCTCATGATGTATACATGGTGGACACACCCAAAGGAAGCGACGACGAGGAACACAGGGATGCAACGAGGGATCGTTCACTCGAAAAGCAATCAAAGCGGCGACGTAAGCACCGCTCCAAGCCCCGCCTCAGCAGAGACAGCAGCCATACAGAACCAGCCATAGAGCAGGATGAGCCAGCGGATGACGAACATGCCTTCGAGCAACCGTCCGAACAGGGCAACTTGGATAAACAAACCGAACACCCCGTCCCCGGCGAAAACAACAGTCCGGACGACCTTACGCCGGATAGGCTCATGGAGTAGAAGAACCTCCACAAAAGGCTCGTCGCCACTGCGCGTAGCCTGAAAAAGCAGAAGCGGAAGCTCAAAACCGCGGAAGATGCACTCAGAACCAGATGGAGCAAAGTACGCAACACCGCAGACAAATATGGCGATAGTCGCCGCACAAAAAGCTATCCAAAGCGAAAGCTACTGCCTGAATTTGACGAGGGGGCCTTAGAGCCCCCGCTGTCAAAAAAAGGAAAGCCACCCGGTCGGATAGACGACCGCATGGCCAGCATGGAGCGGCAAGCGACGCTGCACACAAGCCGGCACGCGATCCACCAAAGGATCCGCATCAAAAAGACGGCCCAGCCAGATCTATCTACGGGCCAAGAAAGCAAGCTCTAGTAAGCAATGCAACACAACAAATATCCGAACATTATGGCACACCCAAATACAGGGGTGCCGCAGACCCCCTATGTTTCACCGATGAGGTGCTGGACCATGAATTCCCAGCGGGATTCAAGCCCGTAAACATAGAGGCGTACGACGAAACAACAGACCCTAGGGTCTGGATCAAGGATTATATCCTCCACATACACATGGCCAGAGGAGATGACCTCCACGCCATAAAATACTTACCCCTCAAGCTTAAAGGGCCAGCCCCACATTGGCTCAAAAGCCTTCCCGAAAACACCATTGGAAGTTGGGAAGAGCTTGAGGATGCTTTTCGGGCAAATTTTCAAGGGACCTATGTCCGCCCTCCGGATGCAGGCGATCTCAGTCACATAACTCAACAGCCCGGAGAGTCAGCCCAGAAATTCTGGAACAGATTTCTTACTAAAAAGAATCAGATAGTCGACTGTCCGGACGACGAAGCCCTAGCATCTTTTAAGCATAACGTTCGAGACGAATGGCTTGCCAGACACCTCGGCCAAGAAAAGCCAAGAACAATGGCCGCATTAACAAGCCTCATGACCCGCTTTTGCGCAGGAGAGGACAGCTGGTTGGCAAGATGTAGCACCAGCGACCCAAGTACATCCGAAGTTAGGGATGGAAACGGAAAACCCCAACACGGCAAGGACCAGTGCCAGAATAAGGGAAACAGCCCAAAGAGCACGGCGGTCAACGCCGGATTCAAAAGCTCGCGGCAGAATTAGAGAAAGCTGCCCCTCAAGGATAACAGGGACGAGCTATCCAACTTAAACAAAATCTTGGACAAGATATGTCAAATACACAGTACTCCCGGGAAGCCTGCGAACCATACCCATAGAGATTGTTGGGTTTTCAAGCAATCCGGAAAACTCAATGCCAAACACAAGGGGATCGACACACCAAGTAAGGACGACGACGAACCCCACAAGCAGAGCACAAGGAAACAAAAGGATTTCCCACAAGAAGTCAAAACAGTAAACTTACTTCACGTGACGAACAGAATGGCGCCAATAGAGATACGCGCCATACGGCCTATCCCAAAGGAGTCTCGCCAATGGTTGTTAAAACCGATCACCTTCGACCATCAGGATTACTCTAGAAGTATCCGAAACGCAGGCTGGATTGCCTTGGTATTAGACCCAATAATCGGTGGACTCCACTTTACAAATGTCCTGATGGACGGCGGCAGTGGTCTAAACCTGTTATACCAGGACACAATCCGCAACATGGGGATAGACCCAACAAAAATTCACCATAGCAAAACCTCCTTTCAAGGGGTAACGCCAGGCCCGGATGCCCGTTGCATGGGTTCTCTCCGGCTAGAAGTTATGTTCGGCTCCCCCGATAACTTCCGTCGCGAACAGCTAACTTTCCACATCGCCCCATTCTCAAGTAGCTATCAAGCACTGCTGGGACGCGAAGCTTTCGCCCGCTTTAACGCAATACCGCATTATGCATCTCTTACGCTTAAGATGCCCGGTCCACGAGGCATCATCTCATTAAAGGGAAAACATTGAGTGTTCCTCCCGCGCAGAAGACAGTGCGGCTGCCTTGACAGCCCCACAATAAAGCGGCTTCACTAGCCAAAGCACCTAAACAGGTCGTCAAGACCAAGGACACGGCTAGACGAGTCCGGCATAAACATACAATTGATAAAGGCTTAATAGTCGTATACCCCTGTACTAGGGGCTCCGCGCATATAAAACAAGAGACAATAAAGCTCAATTTTACCCATTTCGATTTATACTTTGTTTATTTAGTATAACTCATGTTCAGCACGATCTTCCTTCAACTAAGTTCCTCTCTTTTACAGATAAACACCATGCTACGCCCGTCCAGGATACGGCACAACGGAGACACATGCGCAGACGTGCAACAGGGACCCGTTCCAAGGATTCTTTTCAGATTAAGACCCTACGTAAACCTTTTTTACTGTCTCTTGTTGATACACATCCCCCGGTTTCTTGGTATAACCAAGGAGGAGGCTGGCGTTTTGGCATGTGGCCACGTCAGAGTTTTGCACGTACCTGGACACTAGGGGCTTATTACTAAGGGCGTTATCTCGCCTGCCCTCATAAAGACCGAATACCTTAGGGAGTGTTCGGCGTCGCGAGTTTGGCCTTATATGCATCAGCTCCGAATCATGTCTTTGGTCAAATGTTGGGTTTGCCCGGCTCCTGTGTTTTGCTACCTGACGTTCCACTCTACCGGCTAAGGCGGCACCAGGAGAACTATTGCGATTGTGCCCCGGTTCGGCCAGGCGAGCACCTCAGTAGAGAAAGCCGAAAACTGACGATCATGATATAGCGTGAGACTGGTCAACCACTCGATGACTTACCGGAATCTTTAGGATTCCTCCGCATTAACGAAGGGCCGCTTCCCGGCCAGGCACATACGCGCCCTGAGTTCAGGCGAGCGCAGGCGCCACCAGGGGCTATATAAGTAGCCTCACTGTCAAACTCCTATGGCTAAGTGAAAGTGATAAAGCATCATAGTCCGATTGCCTAGTTCGCTGCGCTATCACCTCCTTTGTAGGACCAAGACATTGGATCAAGTGTGAAAATGCGCCTTCTGCGAACACCCCCGCATTATGTGCGTGGGGGCTGAAGCCGACGACTGCCATCTTTCAGATTATATATACATATATGTTAAACGGTCGCACAGGAGGTATTATAATACTTGCAGGCACACATATAAAAAGCTTCTACAATTTATCAAAATATTGTTTTACAATAATATATGCTATTCGAATATAGTATCCTTTGAGCACTGCGTCTCTATTAAATGAGCGCCTTGCAGAACTTCCTGAAAATAGTGCTCGGCAGGTACTCGGCTTCCATCCGAGTCTGGGGATGCAACAGTGGTGGCCTCCATTTCCGCCCAGTATGTATTGACACGGGCAAGAGCCATCCGCGCACCCTCTATGCACGCTGACCTCTTCATCGCATTGATATGCGGCGCCGCACCAAGGAACTGCTGCACCAAGTTGAAATAACTTTTCGGCTCTGGCCTCTCTGGCCACAGATGACTCATGACATACTTCATGGCGAGTCCGGAGAACCTATTTAGCTCGGCCCATTCGGCCAAACGATCGGCTAATGACAGTGGATGCTCCGGATTGTGGAACTGCGACCAAAAGAGCTTTTCCACTTCGCGATCTTCTTGATCTCGGAAGTGTTCGACCGCATCTGCGGCACTCGCTGCCAAATCCAGATAGGTGTCCACCGTACTCCACAGCCGGTCTAACGGAGCATGTTTAGGATCACAGAACTTCCTCCGCAACATAAAGGGCTTTCTAGCCGCGATCTCTCCGGCCTGACACAGCTCCTCCTTCATAGCTCTCATCGTAGAGCGAGCATCCTTGGCATCAGCAACGGCCTTCTCCAGGTCCGTCTGTTCCGCTCGATCTTCTTTTTCAAGAAGCTTGCAACGGTCAGCAGCGCTCTTCAGCTTCACAGCCATCTCAGCCATTTCCTTCTTGCTTCGGCAGTGAGCAGCCTGTTCGGCTTTCAGCTCTTCAATTGCCTTTCTGGCAGCCGCATCACTTTTCTTGGCTTGCTCCTTGGCTCGGGCAAGTTCCGCCCAAAGATTCTCCATGGCAGCAGCACCATCTGCATCAAGCGCACACATTGTAAGATACTGGCATAAAGCTCCTCTTACCAGGTGCCGCCGGAGTAATTACATACCTTGTGCCTCGTCAAGCCGCTTGTTGACAAGCGCGATGTCAGCATCTGCCACGTCAAGTTGCCGCTTTAGCTCGGCAAATTCATTAGTCCGGCTGGCCACCCGACACTTCGCCACCTACGTATGAAGGCGACATATTAGACCTGGGATTATGATCCTCTGCGCGCCGTCACTTTTGACAACGCACAGAGTCTCAGGGGCTACTATCTACACAGGGCGCATCTTATTTATGCGCAAATGTCCAAAAAGGGTACATTATTTCACGTACCTCAAAACCTATCAGTAAACTCCTGACGGCCTCGTGCAATCCACTCTCCGCGGATGAAATCCTCTCAATCACCGTACCCATCAATGCACTATGCTCCTCTGAGATAGATGCTCACCCTAGCAGATCCTTCAGCTCCTCCGACCGCGCACCAGACGGTGCCGGACTCGTCCGATGGCCCTTTTCGAAGGCCGGACGCGGAGGGCTTTGGGGGGCCATATGACTACCTTCCGGCCCTGCCGGATTCGGAGAAACCCTCCGCAACGATACCTCAGGGTCGCCCGCCTCGCAAGGCGGTATGGCAGGGGGAGGCGTTCCGCTCTCCATCATCTTCGGAAGAAGATCCCCCCGAAGACGAGCTCTACTGAGAAGGGCTAAGGTCCGAGCTACAAGGTAAATTTTCGATTACTCTTCTCATAACGCAAGGATTTCTCTCATTTCTTAAAAAGAAAAACTCCTCTCTACTTATGGCTTGGTGGAGGGCTGATCCCCTTGAGGGCATAATTCGGCCAAAGTATCCCCCGGCGTAGGATCCTCTGACGAAGATTTCTTCCCCCGCTTTGAGGCCATGGTCTTCGGGTCGTCAGAGGCGGTCCTCTTCTTCCCCTGAGGAGAGGAATTTTCGATTCCTCCCTTCCGTACAACCTTCTTCGAGGAGGCTGTAGCTTCCTTGTCCCCTCCCTCGCTTTCCTCCGAAGGCACAACCTCCAACATCCTGACTAGCACGGGATTCGGCGTGGTCTCGGGGAGGGGGGCCGGACACCTGATTAGCTTTGCTTTCGCTATCCACTCTTGTTTAAAGGACAACTCTTTTAGGGGCAATTTTATGATAAATATACGGATAGCGAGTCCGGGCACAAGGCTACTTACTTGAGTATTCGGGCGATTGCAGCTCAGGCATGCGTCCTCGGTCAAGTCCGGACACATTGCTTGTGTTCCGAAGAACAATTTGTACATCTCCACGGGCGTTGCACCCATGAAATGCTGGAGAGCTCGTGGTCCCTCCGGATTGAACTCCCACAGGCGAAGGGGGCGACGTTTGCTGGGCAAGGCTCAGCGGATCAACATGACCTGCATCACCACGACCAGGCTAATGTCTCTTTCTAAGAGATCTCGAATGCAGCCCTGCAACAAGGGCGCGTCCTTGGATGGCCCCCAGTCCAGTCCTTTATTGACCCATGACACTAGCTATGGTGGGGGACCCGAGCGAAAGGCAGGTGGCGCCACCCACTTGGTGCCCCTGGGAACGGTGATGTAAAACCACTCTCGTTGCCATAAGCTGGACTCCTCTTGAAAAGAGCCCTCGGGCCATGGAGCACCAGCATTCTTGCTTATAAAAGCACCTCCGCACTTCGCGTGCCATCCCTCGATCATCTTCGGCTCTACTTTGAAGGTCTTGAGCCATAGTCCGAAGTGAGGAGTAATACGGAGGAAGGCTTCACACACGACGATGAATGAGGAAATATGGAGGATGGACTCCGGAGCTAAGTCGTGAAATTCCAGCCCATAATAAAACATGAGCCCCCTCACGAAGGGATCCGTCGGGAAGCCTAGCCCCCGAAGGAAGTGAGACATGAACACCACAATCTCACCAGGCTTGGGAGTGGGAATGACCTGCCCTTGAGCAGGCAGCCTATGCCAGATTTCGTCGGTCAAGAACCTGGCCTCTCTCAACTTCAACACGTCCTCCTCCGTGACGGAGGAGGGCATCCATCAACCTCGAAGGTCGGAACCAGACATTGTCGAAGGTCCGAAGCGCCTGAAATCTGGAGCCTTGGGTGTTGGAACTTGAGGCGAAGGGCGAACTCGTTTGAGATTGAAAGAAAGGAGTAAGGCCTTGGTCTCTTTATAAGAGGTTGAATACTAAGGGCCCTCCCCATGACCGTTTGGGACTCGCCTTTGATCAAGAAAACATACCAATGGGTACGACTGGGTTACCCACGCCCGTATTGATGAGAATCCCGGAATAAGGGGACACGATCTCTGCTTTGACAAGACGTGCCAAGGAAAGCGCCTCGCTAAACGCGCTGAGGTGGGACAGTAAAACGATTCGAATAAAGACTTGGTCGTGGTGTGATGTCACGCTACGGAATACGTCAGCAGATTAGATTTGTGTAAATTATTCTCTCTATGGCAATATGTGGAAACTTATTTTGCAGAGCCGGACACTACCTTTGTGTTCAAAATCTTCTATGAAGTACTTGGAGGAGGAACCCGCCTTGCAATGCCGAAGACAATCTGCGCGCCGGACTCGTCGTCATTAAAGCCTGGTTCAGGGGCTACTGAGGAAGTCCTGGATTAGGGGGTGTTCGGGTAGCCGGACTATACCTTCAGCCGGACTCCAGGACTATGAAGATACAAGATTGAAGACTTCGTCCCGTGTCCGGAAGGGACTTTCCTTGGCGTGGAAGGCAAGCTTGGCGATACGGATATGTAGATCTCCTACCATTGTAACCGACTCTGTGTAACCCTAGCCCTCTCCGGTGTCTATATAAATCGGAGGGTTTTAGTCCGTAGGACGAAGAACAATCATACCATAGGCTAGCTTCTAGGGTTTAGCCTCCTTGATCTCGTGGTAGATCTACTCTTGTACTACCCATATCATCAATATTAATCAAGCAGGAGTAGGGTTTTACCTCCATCGAGAGGGCCCGAACCTGGGTAAAAACATCGTGTCCCTTGTCTCCTGTTACCATCCGCCTAGACGCACAGTTCAGGACCCCCTACCCGAGATCCACCGGTTTTGACACCGATAGCTATCGTTTAGCGCCCCTAGCAAGGCATAAAAGCAAGAATAGATCTAAGTATTGTCATCTTTGGTATTTATCTTTTTAATAGGGTTATGCTCAGATCCAGGAGGTTCCTTATGTTTCCCTTCATACTCAGAGATCTTTAAATCTAGAGCATCCAACCGCTTATTGCAAAGAGTGATCAACATATTCATGTGGTGAAGGTTCCCACTTACATTTTTAAGAGGTTCAAGAGATTTTTGCAAAAATTTAGTTACTTCGCATATTTTCTCAAAAACTTGGGTTCCTTATTGAGTATGAGGGAGTCCCTTTTGTGGGGGTAGTACTCCTACTATTCCCTCTATAATCTCATACGCAATACTGGGATCAATTTCAATAAAACTCCCTTTAGCGGCAAAATCCAAGAGTTGTCTATGGGACATGGTTAGCCCAACATAAAAATTGCGAAGTAAAATCTCGAAATCTCCCTCTATAGTGCAATTACGATAGGACTCTATCATCCTATACCAAGCATCTTTTAAGTTTTCTCATTGTCTTTGTTTGAAGTGAAGAACTTCAAAATCGGGAGACAAAGGAAGAGATGAAGGGCTCGCCATGAAGATGAAACAAATGATCTAACACACAAACACACAAGAGACGAGCAAAAAGAGGCGAACAGAAAAGGGGCGAATAAAATGACAAAGGTGAAGTGGGGGAGAGGAAAACGAGAGGCAAATGGCAAATAATGTAATGTGAGGGAGAAGAGTTTGTGATGGGTACTTGGTATGTCTTCACTTGACCGTAGATCTCCCCGGCAATGGCGCCAGAAATCCTTCTTGCTACCTCTTGAGCATGCGTTGGTTTTCCCTTGAAGAGGAAAGGGTGATGCAGCAAAGTAGTGTAAGTATTTCCCTCAGTTTTTGAGAACCAAGGTATCAATCCAGTAGGAGATTACACGCAAGTCGCCTAGTACCTGCACAAACAATCAAGAACCTTGCAACCAACACGATAAAGGTTTGTCAATCCCTTCACGACCGCTTGCAAAAGTGAGATCTGATAAAAATAATAAGATAAATATTTTTGGTATTTTTGTTGTATAGATTGAAAAGTAAAGATTGCAAAATAGTAAACGAGATGCGATAATAAAAGAGATGCAATATAATAAGGAATATACCCGGGGGCCATAGGTTTCACTAGTGGCTTCTCTCATGATAGCATGTATTACGATGGGTGAACAAATTACTACCGAGCAATTGATAGAAAAGCGCATAGTTATGAGAATATCTAGGCATGATTATGAAATATAGGCATCATGTCCGTGTTAAGTAGACCAAAACAATTCTACATCTACTACTATTACTCCACACATCGACCGCTATCCAGCATGCATCTAGAGTATTAAGTTCATGATTTCGAAAAAGAACTACTAATCCTTAACTTTTCGAGGAATCCCTCATCAGTGGTTGTGAATGACTAACTTTTTCAATCCTTTCGACCTTGGTTCCGTAGGAGCAAGTAAAGAACTCTATTTCAGAACTATGAGACAGATTATTTTGTTTTCTTATTTACTCTTTACTTTATTTTTTCTATTTAAAGTTGATCAATTTACATAATGTATCTATAAACAAGGTAATAAATATACTTAAAACAAAGACAAAATTGTTTGAAGCACGCACAGAACCGGAAGCGCCCCTTGTTTCAAAGAGAGGAGGACGGGTTATTCACATTTAATTTGATGGTCAGAGGCAAATTGAAAGCTAAGAAGTGAAGAACAAAGTAATGCTTTAGGCAAGATGACATGTTGTAGAGGGATAAACTCAAGCAATATGATATAAATCCCATCTTTTTATCCTCGATTGCAACTATACAATATGTGCCTTGCTGCCCCTACTGTCACTGGGAAAGAACACCGCAAGATTGAACCCAAAGCTAAGCACTTCTCCCATTGCAAGAAAGATCAATCTAGTAGGCCAAACTAAACCGATAATTCGAAGAGACTTGCAAAGATATCAAATCATGCATAAAAGAAGTCAGAGAAGAACCAAATATTGTTCATAGATAAACTTGATCATAAATCCACAATTCATCGGATCTCGGCAAACACACCGCAAAAGAATATTACATCGAATAGATCTCCAAGAACATCGAGGAGAACTTTGTATTGAGAACCAAAGAGAGAGAAGAGGCCATCTAGCTAATAACTATGGACCCGAAGGTCTGTGGTAAACTACTCACACATCATCGAAGAGGCTATGGTGTTGATGTAGAAGCCCTTCGTGATCGAATCCCCCTACGATAGATCACCGGAAAAGGCCCCAGATGGGATCTCACGGGTACAGAAGGTTACGGCGATGGAAAAGTGGTTTCATGGCTCCCCTGGATGTTTTTAGGGTATAAGAGTATGTATAGGCGAAAGAAGTACATCGGTGGAGCTAGGAGGGGCCCACGAGGGTGGGGGCGCGCCCTCCTACCTCGTGGCCGCCTCGTTGCGTCTCTAAATTCCACTCCAAGTCTCCTAGATTGCGTTTGTTCCAAGAAAGATCCTCGCGAAGGTTTCGTTCCGTTTGGATTCCGTTTGATATTCCTTTTCTGCGAAACACTAAAATAGGCAAAAAAACAGAAACTGGAACTGGGCCTCCAGTTAATAGGTTAGTCCCAAAAATAATATAAAAGAGCATATTAAAGCCCATTAAACATCCAAAATAGGTAATATAATAGCATGGAATAATCAAAAAATATAGATATGTTGGAGACGTATCAAGCACCAACAGCATAATCACTAGCATCACAGATAATTTCAAAAGGCAAGTTCCAATCGGGTGGTTGAATAGTATGTGCAAATATTAAGGCTTTCTTGAGTGTTTCAAAGGATTCTAAACAATCATCATCAAAAACAAAAGGAATATCCTTTTGCAAAAGATTAGTGAGAGGCCTAGAAATTTTAGACAAGTCTTTGATAAATCTCCTAAAGAAACCAGCATGACCTAGGAAACTACGAATACCTTTGATGTCCTTAGGACATGGCATTTTCTTAATTGCATCAACCTTAGCTTGGTCCACTTCAATACCTCTTTCAGAAATTTTATGACCCGAGACAATGCCTTCGTTAACCATAAAGTGGCACTTCTCTCAATTTAAGACAAGGTTTGTTTGTTCACATCTCTGCAAAACAAATTCAAGATTGCTTAAACAATCATCAAAAGACTTCCCATAAACAGGAAAGTCATCCATGAAAACCTCAACAATCTTTTCACAAAAGTCAAAGAATATAGCGGTCATACATCTTTGTAAGGTACCAGGTGCGTTACATAAACCAAAAGGCATACGTCTATAAGCATAAGTTCCAAAGGACAAGTAAAAGTAGTCATTTCTTGATTAGGTTGAGAGACAGGTATTTGTGAAAAGCCAGAGTATCCATCTAGGAAGCAAAAGTGTGTGTGCTTAGATAATATTTCAAGCATTTGATCAATAAAAAGGCAAGGGGTAATGATCTTTTCTAGTTGCTTTGTTTAATTTTCTATAATCAATTACCATTCTATAACCTGTATCAATTCTTTGTGGAATAAGTTCATTTTTATCATTAGGAACAACAGTAATACCTCTTTTCTTAGGGACACAATGAACAGGACTTACCCATCTACTATCATCTATAGGATAGATTATACCTGCTTCCAGAAGTTTTAACATTTCTGTTCTTACCACTTCCTTCATTTTTGGATTCAACCGACGTTGGTGATCAACAACGGGTTTAGCATCAGGTTCCATATTAATTTTGTGCTGACATAAAGTGGGAATAATGCCCTTTAAATCATCAAGAGTATATCCAATAGCATCCCGGTGCTTCCTTAGAACTTTCCATAATCTTTCTTCTTCATGTTCTGAAAGGTTAGCACTAATAATAACACGATATATCTTCTTTTCATCGAGATAAGCATATTTCAAAGTGTCAGGAAATTGTTTTAATTCAAACATAGGATCACCTTTAGGTGGAGGAGGACCTCCCAGAGTTTCAATAGGAAAATTGTGTTTAAGCAGAGGACGTTGTTCAAAGAAAACCTTATCTATTTCATTTCTTTCATGCATATGTAAATCATTTTCATGGTCTAGCAAATATGGTTCTAAAGGATCAGTAGGTGGAACACCAATAGAAGCAAGATCAATTAATTCATCCTTACTAGGCAATTCTTTTTCATGATGATTTCTACTAAACTTGGAAAAATTAAACTCATGAGACCCATCACCAACGCTAACACCAACAGTTTGTTTCTTAGAATCTATCTTAGCATTAACTGTATTCAAGAAAGGTCTACCAAAGATAATGGGACAAAAGTAATCTTGTGGGGAACCAAGAACAAGAAAATCAGTAGGGTATTTAATTTTCCCACACAAGACTTCAACATCTCTAATAATCCCAATTGGTGATATGGTGTCTCTATTGGCAAGTTTAATAGTAACATCTATTTCTTCTATCTTAGTAGGTGCCATGTCTTTCATGATTTCTTCATATAAAGTGTAAGGAATAGCACTCACACTAGCACCCATGTCACATAAACCATGATAACAGTGATCTCCTATTTTAACTGAAATAACAGGCATGCCAACAATAGGTATATGTTTATCTCTTTTATCTGGTTTGGCAATTTTAGCAGCTTCTTCACGGAAGTAAATAACATGCCCATCCATATCTTCTTCCAGGAGATCTTTAACCATAGCAATACTAGGTTCAACTTTAATTTGTTCATCAGGTTTAGGTGTTCTAATATAGCTTTTGTTGACCACAGTTGAAACTTTAGCATGTTCCTTAATCCTAACAGGGAAAGGTGGTTTCTCAATATAAGCAGAAGGAACAACTGGATCAACATTATAAAGTATAGTTTCCTCCTTAACTGGTACTGGTTCTTTAATTTCTTCTTTAATAGGTGGGTGATATTTAAACCACTTCTCCTTAGGGAGTTCAACATGAGTAGCAAATGATTCACAAAAGGAGGCTACTATCTTAGAGTCAAGTCCATATTTAGTGCTAAACTTTTGAAAACAATCAGTGTCCATAAAAGATTTAACACAATCATACTTAAGTTTAATACCTGACTCTTTACCTTCGTCGAGTTCCAATCTTCAGAGTTGCGTTTAATTCTTTCCAAAAGATCCCACCGGAATTCAATAGTCTTATTCTTGAATTTTTTTGGTGGAACTCCAATTTCAAACTATTCCAATTCCATGATCCAATATCATCACATATCCTATACCATGCCAATGCTTTTCCTTTCAAAGATAAAGGGAAAATCTTTCTCATAACTTCATCTTCGGGTAAACCTGCAAGCTTAAACAATCCAAATTTGTTCGACATATATCAAGTGCATAACAGGATGTTCAGTTCCATCTCCTACATAAGGATTAGCTAGCATTTGTTCTATCATACCCGAAGGAATTTCATATTCAATATTTTCAGTAGGTGTAATAAGTTGAGGGGGTAGCTAATTTTGGTTCTGGACGAGGTGAAGATACCCCGAACAAAGTCCTCAAAGGATTGTTTTCCAGAGTAACAAGTGACAATAAACTTCAGCACACCATATAAATGTTTCCTTACCAAAGGTGCTTCACTCCCCGGCAACGGTGCCAGAAAATACCCTTGATGACCCACAAGTATAGGGGATCAATTGTAGCTCTTTTCGATAAGTAAGAGTGTCGAACCCAACGAGGAGCATAAGCAAATGATAAGTAGTTTCCGGTAAGGTATTGTCTGCAAGTGCTGAAATTGTAAGTAGCGAGTAGTTTGATAGCAAGATAATTTTTAACAAGCAAGTAGCGATAATAGTAAAAAAAGTGCAGCAAGGTAGACCAATCCTTTTGAGGCAAAGGACAGGCCAAAGCGGTCTCTTATGATAAGCATAGCGTTCTTGAGGGTACACGGGAATATCATCTAGTCACTTTCATCATGTTGGTTTGATTTGTGTTCGCAACTTTGATAATTTGATATGTGGGTGGACCAGTGCTTAGGTGATGTTCTTACTTGAAAAAACCTTCTACTTATGATTAAGCCTCCCGTAAGCATCCGCAACTACGAGAAAAGTATTAAGAATAAATTCTAACCATAGCTTTAAACTTTTGGATCCAATCGGTCCCTTACGAAATAGCGCATAAACTGGGGTTTAAGCTTCTGTCACTCTCGCAACCCACCATCTAATTGCTACTCCAAAATGCATTCCCTTAGGACCAAATATGGTGAAGTGTCATGTAGTTGATGTTCGCATGACACCACTAAGGGAATAACAACATACATACTATCAAAATATCAAAAACATATCAAGTTCACATGATTACTTGCAACATGATTTCTCCCGTGACCTCAAGAACAAAAGTAACTACAAAAAATGATAAACATGTTCATGATCAGAGGAGTATTAAATAGAATAATGGATCTGAACATATAATCTTCCACCAAATAAACCATATAGTAATCAACTACAAGATGTAATCAACACTGCTAGTCACCCACAAGTACCAATCTATAGTTCCGGTAACAAGATTGAACACAAGAGATGAACTAGGGTTTGAGAGGAGATGGTGCTGATGAAGATGTTGATGGAGATTGCCCTCCCCAAGATGGGAGAGTTGTTGGTGATGATGATGACGATGATTTCCCCTCCGGGAGGGAAGTTCCCCCGGCGGAATCGCTCCGCCGGAGGGCAAAAGTGCTCCTGCCCAAGTTCCGGCTCGAAGCAATGGCGCTTCACCCCGAAAGTCCTCCTCTTATTTTTCTAGGTTAAAATGACTTATATAGCAGAAGATGGGCACCAGAGGTGGGACGAGGAGGCCACAACCCAGCTGGGCGCGCCTGGAGGGCCTGGTGCGCCCAGGTGGGTTGTGCCCACCTGGTGGCCCCCCTTTGGTGTTTATTGGCCCCAGTATTTCTCAAATAATCCATAAAAAATCTCCGTAAAGTTTCAGCTCATTTGGAGTTGTGCAGAATAGGTGGCCTGATGTAGCTTTTCCAGGTCCAGATTCCCAACTGCCAGAATTCTCCCTCTTGGTTTGTTCCATGCAAATTATGAGAGAAAAGGCATTAGAATTACTCCAAAAAGCATTATTATGGATAAAAACATTAAAATAACATCAAGAAAACATGATGCAAAATGGACGTATCACCATGTCACCTAGGCCTCCTCCCATGAATCCTCCCGCCACGACCATTGTCATGGAATTGTTAAAGCAGATGTCCTAGTGTGAGGACTTAGTCGTGGAGCCATCGCGATGAGGTTAGCTTAAAGGGGTTAATCAGGACAAAGGACATGAGGAGTTTATACTGGTTCGACCCCTTACGATGAAGGTAAAAGCCTAGTCCAGTTGTATGTGGTATTGCTAGGGTTTTGATGAGCGGGGGGCGAATACGCTTGACCCGGCTCTCGATTTGTTGTCTCTTGTCCTAAGCCGCCACTAGGTCGTCTCCTTATATACACGGGTTGACATCCTGCGGGCTATAGAGTCCCAGCCTGTTTATACAACATATCCAGCTCGGTGACCTTTCTTATATACCTTACAATAGAAGTTTACATACATGGCTATTTATATCTATGGGCCTTAAGCCGCCTTAGGGTCTGGGCCCTCTACTAAGCCTATCTATGAACCGCCATATGATCTTGGCTTCATTGTGATGAATCTTCATAGGGATGACCCGGCCCCTCCTAGGCGGGTCATACCTAATAGTTATATCCCCAACATTAGGTCCCAGGTTGATTTGAACTTGTTCACGTCAATCTTCAACACTTAGAAAAATCCTTCCACGTCTAGTGTGAAAACCTTATAACCCGCCATGACATCATCTCCAACAATTTCAGAAACCCTCCACGACGTCATCTTAACGGATCTTTATCTTAATGCCTTTCTGAAAATCGAGGCGTCCAATTAGCTGGATAACCATCATTTGGCCTCCTCATTTTTTGCGCCTTCCTGATTCTCTGTCTCCTTATAAATAGGACCATAGGGCCCTCTTTCCATTCTTCTCCTTCTCCTTTCTTCTTCCTTGCAACGTGTCGCCCGTACGAACCTCGCCACCGTCGACCTCCGTCCTCGACCTCAACTCCAGCCGCTGCGTCACCCTGAGTGGACCAGAAACTGCGGCGCCACTCCACTGTCCTAACAGCATCAGTGAGCCTTCTGTCCCTCGTCATGGATCCATCATTAGGGTTTGTCAGTGTTCGTCAGTGTTCATCAGTGTTCGTCGTTGTCCTTCCTTCTCTTTATTTAGATCCATAGGTTAGATCTAAAAACCATAGGAAACTTGCGCGGTAGTAGTTTTAGCACTTGTTTTAATACATATATATATATATCCCCACCGCAACAGATCTCTTTTAGGGCACCTGAGCTTTTCCACTGTCATGAATTTATTTACTTTTTTTCTGAACAGTGGTAGATCCAAATTTGTAACCTCTATCTGCGGAATCTGTTTGTCCCAATACTTAGCAAATTTAGCTTTCGGCAACTCTTGAATATCTTTCGTCATGGTGGCTTACTCTGTCGGCTTATCTTTATTTCATATATCATTAGCCCTTGCTTAAGCCGCCATTTATAAGCATGTACTATAATTGTGAACTTGCAATCCCACCAACTAATCTTGAGCCGGCAAATTATTTCCTTTTAGATTGCCCTTTCACCATGCCACCAAAGACGATGACAACTTGAAGAAAATATTCCCTAGAGGCAATAATAAAGTTATTATTTATTTCCTTATTTCATGATAAATGTTTATTATTCATGCTAGAATTGTATTAACCGGAAACATAATACATGTGTGAATACATAGACAAACAGAGTGTCACTAGTATGCCTCTACTTGACTAGCTCGCTGATCAAAGATGGTTAAGTTTCCTAACCATAGACATGATTTGTCATTTGATTAACGAGATCACATCATTAGGAGAATGATGTGATTGACTTGACCCATTCCGTTAGCTTAGCACTTGATCGTTTAGTTTGTTGCTATTGCTTTCTTCATGACTTATACATGTTCCTATGACTATGAGATTATGCAACTCCCGTTTACCGGAGGAACACTTTGTGTGCCACCAAACGTCACAACGTAACTGGGTGATTATAAAGGTCCTCTACAGGTGTCTCCGAAGGTACTTGTTGGGTTGGCGTATTTCGAGATTAGGATTTGTCACACCGATTGTCAGAGAGGTATCTCTAGGCCCACTTGGTAATGCACATCACTATAAGCCTTGCAAGCATTGCAACTAATGAGTTAGTTGCGGGATGATGTATTACGAACGAGTAAAGAGACTTGCCAGTAATGAGATTGAACTAGGTATTGATATACCGACAATCGAATCTCGGGCAAGTAAAATACCGATGAAAAAGGGAACAACGTATGTTATTATGCGGTCTGGCCGATAAAGATCTTCGTAGAATATGTAGGAGCCAATATGGGCATCCAGGTCACGCTATTGGTTATTGACCAGAGAGGTGTCTCGGTCATGTCTACATAGTTCTCGAACCCGTAGGGTCCGCACGCTTAACATTCGTTGACGATATAGTACTATGAGTTATGTATGTTGGTGACTGAATGTTGTTCGGAGTTCCGGATAAGATCACGGACATGACGAGGAACTCCGGAATGGTCCGGAGATAAAGATTGATATATGGGATAATAGTGTTTGGACTCCGGAAGGGTTCCGAAATTCACCGGAAGGGGTTCTGGATGTTTCTCGAAATGTTTGGGTACGAGAACACTTTATTTGAGCCAAAAGGGAAAGCCCACAAGGTTTTTGGAAAGCGCTAAAGGAAGTTTTGCGGAGTCCAGGGGCCAGACGCCAGGGTCCCCGCGTCTGGGTCCAGACGCCGGGAACCCTGGCGTCTGGCCCTGGAGTCCGAGAAGGACTCTTGCCTTTTGGTTGAAACCGACTTTGTGGAGGCTTTTACTCCAAGTTTCGGCCCCAAGGCTCAACAAATAAATAGAGGGGTAGGGCTAGCACCCAAGACACATCAAGAAACACCAAGCCGTGTGCCGGCTACCCCATCCCCTCTAGTTTATCCTCCGTCATAGTTTTCGTAGTGCTTAGGCGAAGCCCTGCGGAGATTGTTATTCACCAACACCATCACCACGCCGTCGTCCTGCCGGAACTCATCTACTACTTCGCCCCTCTTGCTGGATCGACAAGGCGAGGACGTCACCGAGCCGAACATGTGTAGAACTCGGAGGTGTCGTGCTTTCGGTACTTGGATCGGTCGGATCGTGAAGACGTACGACTACATCAACCGCGTTGATATAACGCTTCCACGAACGGTCTACGAGGGTACGTAGACAACACTCTCCCCTCTCGTTGCTATGCATCACCATGATCCTGCGTGTGCGTAGGAATTTTTTTGAAATTACTACGTTCCCTGACAGTGGCATCCGAGCCTGGTTTTATGCGTAGATGTCATATGCGTGAGTAGAACACAAGTGACTTGTGGGCGATACAAGTCATACTGCTTACCAGCATGTCACACTTTGGTTCGGCGGTATTGTTGGATGAAGCGGCCTGGACCGACATTACGCGTACGCTTACACGAGATTGGTTTTACCGCCGTGCTATGCACATAGGTGACTAGCGGGTGTCAGTTTCTCCAACTTTAGTTGAACCGAGTGTGGCTACGCCCGGTCCTTGAGAAGGTTAAAACAACACTAACTTGACAAACTATCATTGTGGTTTTGATGCGTAGGTAAGAACGGTTCTTGCTCAGCCCGTAGCAGCCATGTAAAACTCGCAACAACAAAGTAGAGGACGTCTAACTTGTTTTTGCAGGGCATGTTGTGATGTGATATGGTCAAGACGTGATGAGATATAAGTTGTTGTATAAGATGATCATGTTTTGTTGAAGTTATCGGCAACTGGCAGAAGCCTTATGGTTGTCTCTTTATTGCATAAGATGCAAGCGCCAAATAATTGCTTTACTTTATTGCTATGTGATGGCAATAGTTGCAAGAGAAATAGTTGGCGAGACGACCATGTGACGACACATTGATATAGATCAAGATGATGGAGATCATGGTGTCATGCCGGTAACGATGGAAATCATGACGATGCTTAGGAGATGGAGATCAAAGGCACAAGATGATGATGGCCATATCATGTCGCATATTTTGATTGCATGTGATGTTTATCTTATATACATCTTATTTTGCTTAGTTCGACGATAGCTTTATAAGATGATCTCTCACTAATTATCAAGGTACAAGTGTTCTCCCTAAGTATGCACCGTTGCGAAAGTTCTTCGTGCTGAGACACCACGTGATGATCGGGTGTGATAGGCTCTACGTTCAAATACAACGGGTGCAAAATAGTTGCACACGCGGAATACTCAGGTTAAACTTGACGAGCCTAGCATATAACAGATATGGCCTCTGAACACTGAGACCGAAAGGTCGAGCGTGAATCATATAGTAGATATGATCAACATAGTGATGTTCACCATTGACACTACTCCATCTCACGTGATGATCGGGCATGGTTTAGTAGATATGGATCACGTGATCACTTAGAGGATTAGAGGGATGTCTATCTAAGTGGGAGTTCTTAAGTAATATGATTAGTTGAACTTAAATTTATCATGAACTTAGTCCTGGTAGTATTAGCATATCTATGTTGTAGATCAATAGCTCGCGTTTAGCTCCCCTGTTTTATTTTTGATATGTTCCTAGAGAAAACTAAGTTGAAAGATGTTAGTAGCAATGATGCGGATTGGATCCGTGATATGAGGTTTATCCTCATTGCTGCACAGAAGAATTATGTCCTTGATGCACCGCTAGGTGACAAACCTATTGCAGGAGCAGATGCAGATGTTATGAACGTTTGGCTAGCTTAATATGATGACTACTTGATAGTTTAGTGCACCATGCTTAAACGGCTTAGAATCGGGACTTCAAAGACGTTTTGAACGTCATGGACCATATGAGATGTTCCAGGAGTTGAAGTTAATATTTCAAGAAAATACCCGAGTTGAGAGATATGAAGTCTCCAACAAGTTCTATAGCTACAAGATGGAGGAGAATAGCTCAACCAGTGAGCATGTGCTCAGATTGTCTGGGTACTACAATCACTTGAATCAAGTGGGAGTTAATCTTCCAGATAAGATAGTGATTGACAGAATTCTCTAGTCTATCACCAAGTTACTAGAACTTCGTGATGAACTATAATATGCGAGGGATAACGGAAACGATTCCCAAGCTCTTCGTCATGCTAAAATCGACAAAGGTAGAAATCAAGAAAAGCATCAAGTGTTGATGGTTGACAAGACCACTAGTTTCAAGAAAAGGGTAAAGGGAAGAAGGGGAACTTCAAGAAGAACGGCAAGCAAGTTGATGCTCAAGTGAAGAAGCCCAAGTATGGACCTAAGCCTGAGACTAAGTGCTTCTACTGCAAAGGGACTGGTCACTGGAAGCGGAACTGCCCCAAGTATTTGGCGGATAAGAAGGATGGCAATGTGAACAAAGGTATATTTGATATACATGTTATTGGTGTGTACTTTACTAGTGTTTATAGCAACCCCTCAGTATTTGATACTAGTTCAGTTGCTAAGAGTAGTAACTCGAAACGGGATTTGCAGAATGAACAGAGACTAGTTAAGGGTGAAGTGGCGATGTGTGTTGGAAGTGGTTCCAAGATTGATATGATCATCATCGTACACTCCCTATACTTTCGGGATTAGTGTTGAACCTAAATAAGTGTTATTTAGTGTTTGTGTTGAGCATGAATATGATTGGATCATGTTTATTGCAATACGGTTATTCATGTAAGTTAGAGAATAATTGTTGTTCTGTTTACATGAATAAAACCTCCTGTGGTCATACACCCAATGAAAATGGTTTGTTGGATCTCGACGTGGTGATACACATTTTCATAACATTGAAGCCAAAAGATGCAAAGTTAATTATGATAGTGCAACTTTTTTGTGGCACTACCGTTTAGGTCATATTGGTGTAAAGCGCATGAAGAAAATCCATGTTGATGGGCTTTTGGAATCACTTGATTATGAATCAGTTGATGCTTACGAACCATGCCTCATGGGCAAGATGACTAAGACTCCGTTCTCCGGAACAATGGAGCGAGCAACAGATTTGCCGGAAATCATACATACTATTGTATGTGGTCCGATGAATATTGAGGCTCGCGGCAGGTATCATTATTTTCTGATCTTCACAGATGATTTGAGCAGATATGAGTATATCTACTTGATGAAACACAAATCTGAAACATTTGAAAAGTTCAAAGAATTTCAGAGTGAAGTGGAGAATCATCGTAACAAAAATAAAACTTTCTACGATATGATCGCAGAAGTAAAATATTTGAGTTACAAGTTTGGCCTTCAGTTAAAACAATGTGAAATAGTTTCACTACTCACGCCACCTGGAACACCATAGTGTAATGGTGTGTCCAAACATCGTAACCATACTTTATTAGATATGGTGTGATCTATGATGTCTCTTACCGATTTACCACTACCGTTTTGGGGTTATGCATTAGAGACAGCTACATTCACGTTAAATAGGGCACCATCTAAATCTGTTGAGACGACACCGTATGAACTATGGTTTGGCAAGAAACCTAAGCTGTCGTTTCTTAAAGTTTGAGGTTGCAATGCTTATGTGAAAAAGTTTCAACCTGATAAGCTCAGACCCAAATCGGAGAAGTGCGTCTTCATAGGATACCCAAAAGAAAATGTTGGGTACACCTTCTATCACAGATCCAAAGGCAAGATATTCATTGCTGAGAATGGATCCTTTCTAGAGAAGGAGTTTCTCTCGAAAGAAGTGAGTGGGAGGAAAGTAGAACGTGATGAGGTAACTGTACCTGCTCCCTTATTGGAAAGTAGTTCATCACAGAAATCTGTTCCTGTGACTACTACGCCAATTAGTGAGGAAGCTAATGATGATCATGTAACTTCAGAGCAAGTTACTACCGAACCTCGTAGGTAAACCAGAGTGAGATCCGAACCAGAGTGGTACGGTAATCCTGTTCTGGAGGTCATGTTACTTGACCATGACGAACCTACGAACTATGAGGAAGCGATGATGAGCCCAGATTCCACGAAATAGCTTGAGGCCATGAAATCTAAGATGAGATCCATGTATGAGAACAAATATGGACTTTGACTTGCCCAATGATCGGAGAGCCATTGAGATTAAATGGATCTTCAAGAGGAAGACAGACGCTGATAGTAGTGTTACTATCTACAAAGCTAGAATTGTCGCAAAAAGGTTTTCGACAAGTTCAAGGTGTTGACTACGATGAGAGTTTCTCACTCGTATCTATGCTTAAGTCTATCTGAATCATGTTAGCAATTGCCACATTTTATGAAATCTGGCAAATGGATAAACAAAACTACATTCCTTAATGGATTTACTAAAGAAGAGTTGTATATGATGCAACCAGAAGGTTTTGTCAATCCTAAAGGTGCTAACAAAATATGCAAGCTCCGGCAATCCATCTATGGACTGGTAAAACCATCTCGGAGTTGGAATATACGCTTTGATAAGTTGATCAAAGCATATAGTTTTATACAGACTTGCGGTGAAGCCTGTATTTACAAGAAAGTGAGTGGGAGCACTACAACATTTCTGATAAGTATATGTGAATGACATATTGTTGATCGGAGATAATGTAGAATTATTCTGCAAAGCAAAAAGGAATGTTTGAAAGGAGTTTTTCAAAGAAAGACCTCGGTGAAGCTGCTTACATATTGAGCATCAAGATCTATAGAGATAGATCAAGACGCTTGATAAGTTTTTCAATGAGTACATACCTTGACAAGATTTTGAAGTAGTTCAAAATGGAACAGTCAAAGAAAGAGTTCTTTCCTGTGTTACAAGGTGTGAAACTGAGTAAGACTCAAAGCCCGACCACGGCAGAAGATAGAAAGAGAATGAAAGTCATTCCCTATGCCTTGGCCATAGGTTCTATAAAATATGCCATGTTGTGTACCAGATCTATTGTATACCCTACACTAATTTTGGCAAGGGAGTACAATAGTGATCTAGGAGTAGATCACTAGACAGCGGTCAAAATTATCCTTAGTGAAATAATGATATGTTTCTCGATTATGGAAGTGACAAAAAGGTTCGTCGTAAAAGGTTACATCGATGCAAATTTTGACACTGATCCAGATGACTCTAAGTCTCAATCTAGATACATATTGAAAGTGGGAGCAATTAGCTAGAGTAGCTCCATGCAGAGCATTGTTGACATAGAAATTTGCAAAATACATACGGATCTGAATGTTGTAGACCCGTTGACTAAACTTCTCTCACAAGCAAAACAAGATCACACCTTAGTACTATTTGGGTGTTAATCACATAGCGATGTGAACTAGATTATTGACTCTAGTAAACCCTTTGGGTGTTGGTCACATGACGATGTGAACTATGGGTGTTAATCACATGGTGATGTGAACTATTGATGTTAAATCACTTGGCGATGTGATCTAGATTATTGACTCTAGTGCAAGTGGGAGACTGAAGGAAATATGCCCTAGAGGCAATAATAAAGTTATTATTTATTTCCTTATTTCATGATAAATGTTTATTATTCATGCTAGAATTGTATTAACCGGAAACATAATACATGTGTGAATACATAGACAAACAGAGTGTCACTAGTATGCCTCTACTTGACTAGCTCGTTGATCAAAGATGGTTAAGTTTCCTAACCATAGACATGAGTTGTCATTTGATTAACGGGATCACATCATTAGGAGAATGATGTGATTGACTTGACCCATTCCGTTAGCTTAGCACTTGATCATTAATTTGTTGCTATTGCTTTCTTCATGACTTATACATGTTCCTATGACTATGAGATTATGCAACTCCCGTTTACCGGAGGAACACTTTGTGTGCCACCAAACGTCACAACGTAACTGGGTGATTATAAAGGTCCTCTACAGGTGTCTCCGAAGGTACTTGTTGGGTTGGCGTATTTCGAGATTAGGATTTGTCACTCCGATTGTCGGAGAGGTATCTCTGGGCCCACTCGGTAATGCACATCACTATAAGCCTTGCAAGCATTGCAACTAATGAGTTAGTTGCGGGATGATGTATTACAGAACGAGTAAAGAGACTTGCCAGTAATGAGATTGAACTAGGTATTGATATACCGACAATCGAATCTCGGGCAAGTAACATACCGATGACAAAGGGAACAACGTATGTTGTTATGCGGTCTGGCCGATAAATATCTTCGTAGAATATGTAGGAGCCAATATGGGCATCCAGGTCGCGCTATTGGTTATTGACCAGAGAGGTGTCTCGGTCATGTCTACATAGTTCTCGAACCCGTAGGGTCCGCACGCTTAACGTTCGTTGACGATATAGTACTATGAGTTATGTATGTTGGTGACTTAATGTTGTTCGGAGTTTCGGATAAGATCACGGACATGACGAGGAACTCCGGAATGGTCTGGAGATAAAGATTGATATATGGGATAATAGTGTTTGGACTCCGGAAGGGTTCCGAAATTCACCGGAAGGGGTTCTGGATGTTTCTCGAAATGTTTGGGTACGAGAACACTTTATTTGAGCCAAAAGGGAAAGCCCACAAGGTTTTTGGAAAGCGCTAAAGGAAGTTTTGCGGAGTCCAGGGGCCAGACGCCAGGGTCCCCAGCGTCTGGGTCCAGACGCCGGGAACCCTGGTGTCTGGCCCTGGAGTCCAAGAAGGACTCTTGCCTTTTGGTTGAAACCGACTTTATGGAGGCTTTTACTCCAAGTTTCGACCCCAAGGCTCAACATATAAATAGAGGGGTAGGGCTAGCACCCAAGACACATCAAGAAACACCAAGCCGTGTGCCGGCTACCCCGTCCCCTCTAGTTTATCCTCTGTCATAGTTTTCGTAGTGCTTAGACGAAGCCCTGCGGAGATTGTTATTCACCAACACTGTCACCACGCCGTCGTCCTGCCAGAACTCATCTACTACTTCACCCCTCTTGCTGGATCGAGAAGGCGAGGACGTCACCGAGTCGAACATGTGTAGAACTCAGAGGTGCCGTGCTTTCGGTACTTGGATCGGTCGGATCGTGAAGACGTACGACTACATCAACCGCATTGATATAACGCTTCCGCGAACGGTCTACAAGGGTACGTAGACAACACTCTCCCCTCTCATTGCTATGCATCACCATGATCCTGCGTGTGCGTAGGAATTTTTTTGAAATTACTACATTCCCTAACACAACTTGCAACTGGGTTCCTTCCACAGTCACCGAAAGCACTTTAAAAGATTTTGTCACTGTCGGATTTTTACCAAAGAAAAATGTCATGCATTATCGTGCTCCTGATCCTGCTGAAGAAAGACCTCAGCCAAAAGATGGTGAAATCATTGTCTTTACTGATCACATGACCCGGGGCTTCTCACCGCCCAACTCAAAATTCTTCAGGGATGTTCTAAACTTTTTCAAACTCAATTCGCAAGATATTGGACCCAATTCCATATCAAATATCTGTAACTTCCAAGTTTTTTGTGAAGTATACCTTCAGGAAGAACCAACTGTCGAACTTTTCAGAGAATACTTCTACCTGAACCGCCAGAATGAATACACCAACGGTCCCAGCTTTGAACTTGGCGAGATTTCAATTCAACGTAGACGAGATGCCATCTTCCCTCAAGTAGTCCTGCCAAGCCATCCCAAGGACTGGAATCAAACATGGTTCTACTGTAAATACATCTCACCGTCTGATGAAAATCCGATGCCGGGTTATTGTGCTGATCATCTTGACGCAAAACACCCACTTCCTGATATACTCACCCCTGTCGAACGCAAGGAGCTTGTCCCCAAAATCAAAAAAGTTCAAGCCTTGTTAGGAAATGGCTTGACCGGAATTGACTTGATCCGCTGTTGGGTCGCATGGCGGATCATACCTTTAAGCTGCTGACCTGGCTTGATGTGTTCATACACCAGAGGAACTGATGATCCTTTACGTCATAGCTCTTTGCGTTTGACTAAAGAGGCCATCGTTGAGATAACAACCACACTTGTCAATAGCAAATATGAAGACTACAGCCTAGTGGGTTTGAACCCTTTCTACAAGCTTAACCCGGCGCCAGAGGTAAATCTTTTGACTTCTTTTTCCTCAGCAGTTAATTATTGCATGAACTTGAACATGCTATTCTTCCACAGGCTAAATCTGACTTCTGGAAGGCCAAATATGACCATGAGGCCGCCAAAAAGGCTAGGGCTGCTGCGAGAGCCGCCAAAAAGACCATCGGGAAGTCTAAGAAGAAACCCACTGCCTCTGAATTACTTAAGTTGGACGATACCTCTAAGTCGGAGGTAGCCCTTGACTCTCTTGGCCTATTTTTAACAACCTTATTGACACTGACTGCCAGGATGACACGGGGCCCAGCCAGGCAGTCGAAGAAGAGGTAGCTATTATTTCCTCCGACTCAGAACCTTTACCAAGGCAGAAACTTCGGTGGGTAACCCAGAAAGTAAGGTTTTCACACCCCTTGGCTTATTTAGATCCTCATTTTCTTTTGAAACGACAGCAACATGAGAGCCGCCGCAAGACCCGGACCGAAGGAGATGAAGATTTAACCTCTGGTTTACCAAACACTCCTCGGAAACGGCAAAATGAGGTTCTTTTAACCTTAACTCTTTTTTTTACCAGCGAGTTACTTTCACTACTTACTCACTTTTAACTTCATCCTTGCAGGAGATTTCCCCATTCCTCATCTGGCGACTCATCGCAAACTCAACTGCCGGCTTTCAAGACTGTCCCTGGGTAATAATAAATGACTTTCTTCTGTACCTTTATACCTTTATCATTGTACTAACTTGTCTAAATCCTTTTTGGCGGTCAAGCAAAGCCCAAAAAAGCAAAGGTGACAATGACAGCTGAGGATCCGAAAACCGCTGAACCGGAGCAGCCAACCCTCGTACCAAAACATCCTAAAGAACCGGAGTAGTCAACCTTTGTGCCAGAACATGCTGAACAGCCAGAGGACCCTTCTTTCAACATTCAACCGGATTTACCTGAGCCATCTGCGGATGAAACTGCTATTGACCCATCAAGTATTGAGCCGTCAAGCTCAGCTAACCCGCCGGAGAAGCACGGTGATGACGTTTTAATCACTCGTACCAGATTCGTTGAACCGGGGAACCCAACTGTTCTGGCAAGACACTCTGCCAAACAAGAAGTTATGGAAAGGCAGAAGGTGAGGTTTGACGTCTCCCACTATGCTCACCTGAGTATTAGCGAAGTGCTATCTGGTTATCTCAGTCAAGTGCACTCCAGTCGTGATTCAGAAATTGAGATAGTCAAAAAGATGCACAAATAATATGAGGTACGTTCTCCCGCTATATAAGTTATATACCCTGCCAGCCTCCAAGTCTTCTGATTATGATAAGATTGAATGATCTGTAGACTTAGAATACTTAGAAGCCTCTGTCTTAGACTCCCTCCAAGTCCAGTTTGCAACTAAATCGGATGCTTATAGTATTTCAATTTGCATGTGTAGTCCCCAAGGGCCGGTTTAATCAGTAGGAATGAGCCGGTCCTACTAGTCATTATGTAGAAGACCAAAATTTAACTGCATATCCTTCATGAGTCGGCTAGAACTATCACACCCGACTCATCTTTAATAAGAAAACAAGCAATATGCATTAGCCCCCAAGTGCCAAGTGTTATTGCGTGCAAAGCACTTGGGACTTTTTGGAAAGAACCAGTTCCTTTGAAAAATTTCACGGATAGACATTAGCCCCCAAGTGCCAAGTGTTGTTGCTTGCAAAGCACTTTGGGACTTGTATTTTGTAATCCGCCATGATACTGAACAAACTCATGATGTATGCAGGCTGCAACCACAGAACTAGAAACTCAATTGTTTGAGGCCAAGACTCGGCTGGCGGCTCAGGAGATTGAGACAAAAAAGGCTGGATCTAAATTCCATTTGAGTGTGCCTGAGGTAGAGAAACTGAAAAACGGCTTCAATGCGGAGAAAGAGGCTTGGGCCAATGAGAAGACTGCCTTGATGCAGCATGCGGAGAAAGATGAGGCGGCTCTGGAAGAGGTCACCACTGAACTCGCCAGTTTAAAGAACCGTGTGTCTTAGATGTTTCTGCAATCTTCGGTAAGTCATCTTGTTACTTACTCAAAGTAACTATTTGTCATCAGAATGTAAGACGCCACTTAACCAATTGTGTAAACTTTACAGGTCCCAGGAGCAGCAACCTGAGCCGACATACCATGGTAAAGCTCAAGGCGGTTTACAAACTGGTTGAACAATTGTACACCGAAGCTCAGCGAACTCTTGCCACTATCTCCCCCGTGAATCAAGGGCCGACTCTATTAAGTGATGTCTTGAAGAAGTTGTCCATCTTGCCCGCTCGGTTCCAAGAAATCAAGCGATCTTGTGCTAGAGCTGGAGCTGTAACAACTTTAAGCCGTGCGAAAGCCTGGGTACCGGAATTAGACCCGGCGGACGTAGCCAGTGGATATCCCAGCCTCAAAGAAGATGGAACTCCTTTCGACCAAGAAGACTTTGCTGCTTGTGTCAAGGAAATTCGCCCTCATGCTACAATCATTGCCGAAGAGACGAACCTTACCAAGTATCAGTCGGGTTATGACACAGATAATCAGAAGATGGCAACTCCGTCATATAAAGTGATGGACTTAATCCCGCCGATCCGTAAGCACACTTTCACCCCTGATATCAATCCGGCCGGTCTGATTGATGACGAGGCTGAATTTGTCGCCCTTCATGGCTTTGACTGGTCCAACCCAACTTCCAGACGATGGAGGAGGAGGACGAACCGGCAAGGGATGAGCCGCAATCTTCAATTCAGCCGGGTCAAGATTCATGAACCGGGGTCGGTTTATCATCTGCTATATGTGAGATTGAAAAAACAGTTATCCTTTTGGGCTCCAAACGCCTTGTAATAGGCTAGCTTCAAACTTCTTGTTCTGCTATGCCATCGTGCATATTGCGCTATTTATGATACTTCTTTATCCGTCATGCGAAGATATATGCTATATATGCCTGATGATATTATCAATCTTGAATTTGTTCCTTCATACAACAGATAAAAAGTGTCCCGGCGGTTTACCGCTGGACGGGTTATACTGCCCCAACATGAACTTATCATGATTGATAACCAAGGCCGGTCGAAGTAATAATCATATATGATTAAAAATATATCATACCTGTGATGCTTAATCACACTTGTTGGTTTATCAAGCCAGTGCGGTAAGGGTGATAGCCCTAAGCTCCGAGCACTGGTAATTATTAGATATTGCCGGCTTATTAACAAAGCCGGGACGGGTCAATAAACACTGGATATGATTTTTATTTCATATTGGCGACTTATAGCCAAAACCAGACCGAGTCAATAAACACCGGTTTAATGTCATATATGACTCAGAAGGCATTATAAGCCTTATTGGTTTTCCACCATATATTACCATGTCACAAAAGAAAAAATCTCAAAAATACGTGCAAAGCAACAAACAACAGAAAATCCAAGGCTTTCATAGGCCACCAAGCAAAAATATCTTCTTCAATGAAACTAGCATTAGCCACTGGAAGGTACGCGCTTTCCGTGAGCCGGCTCTCAGATTGCCCAATCGACATTTCAACCCTAGATAAGTTCAGTTCTTATTTGAAGATAGACTTATCAGGAGTACGCGAGGTCAGAGTAGTATCGTGCATCACAGGCCAATTTATCCAAGTTTCAAGGAAGGCGGCTGTATCAGCCTGAGCTTCTCCTTGCTTTCCGTTAATCGTGCCCTCTCATGACAAACCGGCATTTTAACCTTAACGAGTTCAGGGTCTTGTTTAAAAGATTGACTGTTAAGAGTTCAAGGGTCAATCAGGATTACCTGATGGAGAAGCATCTGGCATACAGGCAGGATAACCCGGGGTTTTAGGTGAATACACCTGGCTTCCAAGCCTGGCTTTTATAACCTATTACAAGGTTATGAACTCTTTGTTCTTTATAACAAAAGCGCCCCCAAGCAATATTTTGAGTTGTGCTCAATGGGTACCTATGTTTGAGTTGTGCTTTTGCAACAGACTCTCTTTGGTCCCTTTAACCTGGGTAGTAATGCTATGTTCTCTTTGATGAATACACCTATGTTTGAACAGGAAGCCCCCAAGTTTTTTTATGTGTGGCCTATAAGCCGGATCAAAGGGTAATAATAACTTTGCTGTATAAAGCAGAAGCCCCCATGTGACCAAAGAACTCATTATTTAAAAGAGAAACAACGATAGAGGCCCTGCTTTAACAGGGATGCCGGCTTTATTATATTGATCATAATATATATTGTCAAAATCTGTACATTGGAAGAGCCACTGGCTTAAGTGTAGTAAGGCCGAAGATGAGCTATGTTCCACGGCCGACGGGTCTCCTCCTCCGACGTCCGTGAGTCCTTATGGTCTCGAACATCGATAAGGTAATATGACCCGTTGTTCAGATTCTTGCTGACCACAAAAGGTCCTTCCCAAGGTGGGGATAACTTGTGCATATCCGTCTGATCCTGGATAAGCCGAAGCACCAGGTCACCTTCTTGAAAAGTTCTGGTTTTAACCCAGCGGCTGTGATAACGGCGCAGATCTTGCTGGTAAATCGCCGAACGAGCCGCTGCGATGTCCCGCTCCTCATCCAATAGGTCAAGTGCTTCTTGACGTGCTCTTTCATTGTCAGCTTCAACATAAGCCGCCACACGAGGCGAGTCATGATGGATGTCACTAGGGAGAACTGCCTCTGCTCCATAAACCATGAAGAAAGGTGTGTATCCCGTAGATCTGTTTGGGGTGGTATTGATGCTCCATAACACGGAAGGCAGCTCCTCTACCCAACAACCCGGCATTCTTTGCAGGGGAACCATAAGCCGGGGCTTGATGCCTTTCAAGATTTCTTGATTGGCTCTCTCCGCCTGACCATTAGATTGAGGGTGAGCCATTGACGACACATCAAGCCTGATGTGCTCACGTTGACAAAATTCTTCCATAGAACCTTTAGATAGATTAGTGCCATTGTCTGTTATGATGTTGTGTGGAAAGCCAAAACGGAAGATCACCTTTTTCATGAATTGAACCGTCATTGTTGCATCACACTTACTGACCGGCTCTGCCTCTACCCATTTAGTGAACTTATCAACCGCCACCAAAAGGTGGGTCTTCTTGTCCTTGGATCTTTTGAAAGGTCCAACCATATCAAGCCCCCAAACTACAAACGGCCAAGTAATTGGAATCATCCTCAATTCTTGAGCCAGCACATGGGCTCGTCGTGCAAATTTCTGACATCCGTCACACCTGCTGACGAGGTCCTCTGCATCAGCATGAGCTGTTAACCAATAAAACCCATGACGGAAAGCTTTGGTCACGAGGGATTTTGAACCGGCATGATGACCACAATCTCCTTCATGAATTTCTCGTAAGATCTCATAGCCCTCTTCTAGAGAAACACAACATTGAAACGCCCCTGTGACACTGTGATGATGTAGCTCTCCATTAACAATTGTCATTGACTTAGACCGCCCGGTTATCTGCCTGGCTAAGATTTCATCCTCATGTAACTCGCCCCGGGTCATGTAAGCCAAGTAAGGTACTGTCCAATCTGGGATTACATGAAGAGCCGCCACCAACTGAGCCTCCGGGTCAGGAATATCCAAATCCTCCTCTGTAGGCAACTTGACGAACGGGTTATGCAAAACGTCAAGAAAAATATTAGGCGGCACTGGTTTACGTTGAGAACCCAACCGGCTTAAAGCGTCCGCCGCTTCATTTTTCCTCCGATCCACGTGCTCAACTTGATAATCTTTAAAGTGACCAGCAATAACGTCCACCTCTCACTGATAAGCCGCCATGAGCGGATCCTTAGAATCCCAAGTACCAGAGACTTGCTGAGCCACCAAGTCTGAGTCACCGAAGCACCTAACCCGGCTTAAATTCATTTCCTTAGCCATTCGAAGACCGTGAAGTAAGGCCTCATACTCAACTGCATTGTTAGTACAAGGAAACATCAAACGGAGAACATAACAGAATTTATCACCTTGAGGGGAAGCAAGAATAACTCCAGCCCCTGAGCCCTCCAATTGCCTGGACCCATCAAAGTGAATAGTCCAATATGTGTTATCTGGCTTTTCCTCGGGCATCTGCAGCTCTGTCCAATCATTGATGAAGTCCACCAGCGCCTGAGACTTGATGGCCGTGCGAGGCACATATTTTAACCCGTGAGGTCCAAGCTCAATAGCCCACTTAGCAACCCGGCCAGTTGCTTCTCTGTTTTGGATGATATCTCCCAAAGGAGCAGAACTAACCACAGTGATGGGATGACCCAGAAAATAATGTTTAAGCTTCCGGCTGGCCAAGAACACCCCATATACAAGCTTCTGCCAGTGCGGATATCTCTACTTGGACTCAATAAGAACCTCATTGATATAGTAAAATGGCCTTTGAACCGGGTACTCCTTGCCTTCCTCCTTTCTTTCTACCACAATGGCAACACTGACAGCCCGGCTATTAGTAGCCACATATAACAACAAAGGATCCTTATCAATAGGGGCAGCAAGCACGGGCGGCTCAACCAGATGCTTCTTTAAATCCTCAAACGTTGTATTAGCAGCATCACTCTAGACGAAGTTATCTGTCTTTTTCATCATCTGATACAGAGGGATAGCCTTCTCTCCCAACCAGCTTATGAACCGTCTCAACGCTGCAATACGACCCACCAGGCGTTGCATATCATTGATACACGCTGGCTTAGCCAGTGAAGTGATGGCTTTGACCTTCCCCGGATTAGCTTCAATGCCTCTGTTGGACACCAAAAAACTCAAGAGTTTGCCTGCCGGCACACCAAAGACACACTTGACCGGATTAAGCATCATCATGTAAACCTGGAGATTATCAAAGGTTTCCTTCAAATCATCTATCAATGTCTCCTTCTCTCTGGATTTCACCACAATATCATCCACATAAGCATGAACATTACGCCCAATTTGGTTATGAAGGCAATTTTGCACACATCTCTGATAATTCGCCTGGGCACTCTTGAGCCCAAAAGGCATAGACACATAGCAGAAGGCTCCAAAGGGAGTTATGAAAGTTGTCTTCTCCTGGTCCTTAACTGCCATCTTGATCTGATGATAACCAGAATAAGCATCCAAAAAACTCAAACGCTCACAACCCGCCGTAGCATCAATAATCTGATCAATACGAGGGAGAGCAAAAGGATCAGTCAGACAAGCCTTGTTTAAATCCGTGTAATCCACACACATACGCTAAGTGCCGTTCTTCTTAAGTACCAGCACCGGGTTAGCCAACCACTCAAGATGGAAAACTTCAATGATAAACCTAGCTGCCAAGAGCCGGGCTACTTCTTCTCCGATGGCCTTCCGTCTCTCCTCATTAAAACGGTGAAGAAACTGCTTGACCGGCTTAAACTTTGGGTCAATATTAAGAGTGTGCTCAGCGAGTTCTCTGGTACACCCGGCATGTCTGAGGGCTTCCATGTGAAGATGTCACGGTTCTCACGGATGAACTCGATGAGTGTGCTTTCCTATTTCGGATCCAGATTAGCGTTGATGCTGAA
This sequence comes from Triticum urartu, assembly GCF_003073215.2. NCBI lineage: Eukaryota > Viridiplantae > Streptophyta > Magnoliopsida > Poales > Poaceae > Triticum > Triticum urartu. The sequence goes on from NC_053025.1 coordinate 29,461,696, forward strand.
CTGCTTGGATGAGTCGCCAGGAACAAAATCAACCATCTTGGTATCGTCTGTTGACTTAAACTTGAGAACCGGATCATGCGATGTGGTTGGATTTTTCAAAGACGTCATATCTGCCGGATCAACAATGTCTTTGTAAAATTTTAACTCCTCTGTTGCACAAACCGACTCAGAATAAGCCGCATCTCCTTCTTCACATTCCAGGGCTATCCTGCGGCTCCCATGCACCATGATGGTTCCCTTGTGACCCGGCATCTTGAGATGCAGATACACATAACAAGACCGTGCCATAAATTTGGCATAAGCCGGCCGTCCAAATAGAGCGTGATAGAGGTTGTGGATCTTGACCACTTCTAAGGTCAACGTTTCTGACCTAGAGTCATGATCGTCTCCAAAAACAACTTCCAGGGATATCTTACCAACTGGATATGCCGACTTACCAGGCACCACGCCATGGAAAACAGTGTTTGACGGCTTAAGATTTTTATCAGTTAACCCCATGCGGCAGAAAGTTTCATAATAAAGGATATTGATGTTGCTCCCTCCGTCCATGAGTACTTTGGTAAATTTATATCCTCCGACCTGAGGTGCGACCACCAAAGCTAAATGACCCGGATTATCAACCCGGGGCGGGTGATCTTCCTGATTCCACACGATGGGCTGCTCAGACCAACGTTGATAACGAGGAACTGTCGGCTCAACGTCATTGACTGGTCTCTTATGAAGCTTCTAGTCACGCTTACATAAGCTAGTGGTGAACACATGGTATTGCCCACTATTCAACTGCTTTGGGTTGCTATAATAACCAGACTGTTGCTGCTGCTGACCCCCCTGATTACTCTGCTGGTTGTAACCACCCTGGTTGTTGTAATTACCTTGGTTTCCTTAGAATCCAGAGTTAGAACCGCCACCGCCATAACCCGGACCATGAGAGCCGGGCCCAGAACCGCCACCTGGCCCATGGCTGTCATGAAAAAGATTGGAATTCTTGTACTCCTTCATAATGTGACAATCCTTCCATAGGTGCCCAGACGGTCTTTCTTTCATACCATGTTTTGGGCAGGACTGGTTTAACATATGTTCCAGATTTATGCCGGATCCTCCGGCTCGTGGAGGCGGTTTACCCTTGCGATGCTGACCATTATTCTGTGCATTGGTGTTAGCCACAAAGTCAAAAATATTGCCAGCCTTGCGCTTACCATTGCCTCCTGGGTTATACTATTGCCCCTTGGCGTTGCTGCTCTTCCTTCCCTTCCCCGGCTTGTCATCATCAGACTCGGGGTCCTTGGTACTATCAGAGTCAACATACTTAATGAGAGCCGCCATGAGCGTCCCCATGTCATTGTAGTGGCGCTTGAGCCGCCCTAGCTTCTGCTTCAAAGGCATGAAACGACAATTGTTCAACATTAACACCGCTGAGTCGGCATTGATGCGATCCGACGAGTGCAAGATTGTTGAGACCCGGTGCACCCAATGGGTTGTTGACTCACCTTCCTCTTGAACACAGGAGGCCAAATCCATAATTGACATGGGTTGTTTACATGTATCCTTGAAGTTCTGAATGAACCGGGCCTTTAACTCGGCCCATGACCCGATGGAATTGGCAGGGAGCCCCTTCAACCAGGTGCGGGCCATCCCTTCTAACATCAGGGGGGAATATTTAGCACATGCCACCTCGCTGACATCCAGCAACTCCATAGCCATCTCATAACTCTCAATCGATGCCTCAGGACTTAAATCGGCTATATAATTAGGCACTTTGTGAGGACCTTTGAAATCCTTGGGTAGGCACTCATTACGCAGATCTGGCACTAAGCACATCACGCCCAAATTTCTAAAGGTCACACCTGGCTCCAAGGAAGTAGTTGGACGAACCGGAGTGGGTTGACGGGCCGCATACTGTGCCGCTAACTCGGCCTCTCGACGGGCTCTTCCTTGATCCACCACATTCTGAGCATCAGCACCACCGCCCGCCGGGTTATGCCCGTGCGGCGGGTTATGGTTCCGTCCACTGCTTGACACCGTCGGCTCATCAAGATGTCTGTTGTAACTTCGGCTCGGGCGAGGGGTGGAATCAATCCTATCACGACTGTAAGAATAAACCTGCTGCTGGCTTAATGCCATCTGGAGAAGCTCTCTGGCCCTCCGTGTCTCAACCGTCGTCGGCAACTCACCATCAACCGGGATCGCCGCCAATCGTGACGCCGCAGCGATCATGTTATCCAAAGGGTTAGAATAATGACCTGGTGGCGTCGGTACATGCTGCAGCAGGTTGGTGTTCTGACGAGGCGGGTCCATTGTGCGCTGCTGAACCGGCGTACCAGTCCCAGGTGCTTTGACCCAGTTTGCTGCCGGTTTACTAGTTCCTGCTCCTGGGGTGTTAAAGAGATTCCTTGCCTCATAAACCGAAGGCAGACGAGTCTGATGCCTCCTCCTCATGACTTCATTGGAAGCGTTGTGATCTAACATGAGCCGAAAAGATTGTGACTGAATCCGCTGGGCCTGAGCATCCAAAGCGGTCCGCTCCTCGGCCATCTTGGCGTTTTCTGCATTTAGCTCCTCCTTGGCATGCGCTATCTCATCACGCAGCTTTGTGATTGCCGCATTATGCTGATCTTGATCCAGTGGGTTAACCACTATTGTTAACAGTGCTACCAATTTGTCCAGCAAGTCAGTTAAAGCTTGAGTCGACGGGTGCTTAGGGCCTCCTGCCCCGGCAGCCGCTGTCGTTGCTGAACTGGGAATCAACTCTACTACTGTTTATGAATGTTGCGCGGGCTGTGTACCGGCCATGAAGATTGCAACCCGACTCGGCGACCCACAGGGGTCCGGAATACTGTCGCCACCGGAACAGCCCCCAATCCGGTCGTCTGGCAGTTGATACAATGACACTATCTCACCGGTGGATGACTCGCCATCAGAGTAGACGACGGTCTCATCACCAGATGTTGGTCTGTCCTCAGACTCCACTCCATGGATAAATCCCACGAAGGCACGATTCATGGCAGGCCGAACCCGGGCGGGTCTCGCATGCTAAGCCGTCTCAACGATGTTAGTGCAGATGTCCGGCTCAGGGCCCGGTTCGCTGATCTTGCTGATGAAGATGTGGATTCCGCCGAAGGGGACCCGGTACCCGTACTCAATTGAGCCGGCCTCGGGGCCCCAGCCTGCGTTGTCGATGTAGAGCTTGCCGCGACGACTCTTGGTCATCTGGCCCACTGCGTATCCCTTGATCCCTTCAAAGTTGCCCTTTAAGAACTCGAAACCATCGTGCGATAGCCTCACGGTGGGTGCCAACTGTCGTGGAATTGTCACGGCAGATGTCCTAGTGTGAGGACTTAGTCGTGGAGCCATCACGATGAGGTTAGCTTAAAGGGGTTAATCAGGACAAAGGACACGAGGAGTTTATACTGGTTCGGCCCCTTACGATGAAGGTAAAAGCCTAGTCTAGTTGTATGTGGTATTGCTAGGGTTTCAATGAGCGGGGGGCGGATACGCTTGACACGGCTCTCGATTTGTTGTCTCTTGTCCTAAGCCGCCACTAGGCCATCCCCTTATATACACGGGTTGACGTCCTGCGGGCTACAGAGTCCCGGCCGGTTTACACAACGTATCCGGCTCGGTGACCTTTCTTATATACCTTACAATAGAAGTTTACATACATGGCAGTTTATATCTATGGGCCTTAAGCCGCCTTCGGGTCTGGGCCCTCTACTAGTCCTATCTATGAACCGCCATATGATCTTGGCCTTCATTGTGATGAATTTTCATAGGGATGACCCGGCCCCTCCTGGGCGGGTCATACCTAATAGTTATATCCCCAACAGCCATTGAACTAATATCCAACACTTGGTAGTGACAAATATTAATGTGTGCTTTTTTGCTTATCATCAAGACCACATGCATCCATGAACATTAACTTCTGCTCTTGTTCCATTGCTTGGACTCTTTCTTCCATGGCCACCTTCCTCTCCTCCTCCGCCACTTTCCTATCCTCGGCCACAATCTTCAACTCCTCGGTCGTCGCCAACCTCTCCTTGGTTGTTGTCGTTTGCTGCCCGACCATCGTCCTCTCCTCCATTTCTTTTATCTTCATAAATTTTCTTTCTTTGGAGGTGATAGCCTGACTTGATGGGAATGATAGACTACTCATAAAAATAAGGAATTCCTTCTTCTCCTGGAGCCCATTCGGAAAGACTCCAAAGTTATGTGTGCTCAACTTGAAGCACTTTCAGAATGGGTGACCGGCTGGGAAGTTGATCCTAGGTGCGCATGAGTGAGGACAACATGCGTAGGAAAGACTAGTGTTGATCTATGGGGATAGTCTAGATCTTGTCAGGAGTAACAACCAATAACCAGTTGGTGTGTCTGGGGCGTTACAAGTTGGTATCAAAGCCGACCCTCGCGGATACACAGATGTTTGCGACTCAGGTGTGCGGTCATGTTGTGCATGATGTTTGTGGCCCATCGTGGCACACGACATGACACATATGTCGGACTGGACACAAAGACATGTGCCAAGAGGGAACATTCTTGTGGGCCGACGAGGATGTCGGTTCCTTTGAGTGGGGGTGTATGTGATAGCCTGGCCTAATAAGGATGTGATACGTCTCCAACGTATCTATAATTTTTGATTATTCCATGCTATTATATTATCTATTTTGGATGTTAATGGGCTTATTTTTACACTTCTATATTATTTTTGGGACTAACCTATTAACCGGAGGCCCATACCAAATTGTTGTTTTTCCCCTATTTTAATGTTTCACCGAAAATGAATATCAAACGGAGTCCAAATGGAATGAAACCTTCGGGAGCGTTATTTTTGGAACAAACGTGATCCAGGAGACTTGGAGTGGATGTCAAGAAACAATCGAGGAGGCCACGAGGCAGGGGGGCGCCCACCCTCCTGGGCGCGCCCTCCACCCTCGTGGGCCCTCGTTGCTCCACCGACCTACTTCTTCCTCCTATATATATATATGTATCTACGTACCCCGCAAACATCCAGGAGCACCACGAAACCCTATTTCCACCGCCACAACCTTCTGTACCCAAGAGATCCCATCTTGGGGCCTTTTCCGGAGCTCTGCCGGAGGGGGCATTGATCACGGAGGGCCTCTACATCAACTGCATGGCCCCTCCGATGATGTGTCAGTAATTTACTTCAGACCTTCGGGTCCATAGCTAGTAGCTAGATGGCTTCTTCTCTCTCTTTGGATCTCAATACAAAGTTATCCTCAATTCTCTTGGAGGTCTATTCGATGTAATCTTCTTTTGCGGTGTGTTTGTCGAGATCTGATGAATTGTGGGTTTATGATCAAGTTTATCTATGAACAATATTTGAATCTTCTCTGAATTCTTTTATGCACGATTGGTTTATCTTTGCAAGTCTCTTTGGATTATCAGTTTGGTTTGGCCTACTAGATTGATCTTTCTTGCAATGGGAGAAGTGCTTAGCTTTGGGTTCAATCTTGCGGTGCTCGATCCCAGTGACAGAAAGGGAAATGACACGTATTGTATTGTTGCCATCGAGGATAAAAAGATGGGGTTTACATCATATTGCATGAGTTTATCCCTCTACATCATGTCATCTTGTTTAAGGCGTTACTCTGTTCTTATGAACTTAATACTCTAGCTGCATGCTGGATAGCGGTTGATGTGTGGAGTAATAGTGGTAGATGCAGAATCGTTTCGGTCTACTTGTCACGGACATGATGCCTATATACATGATCATGCCTAGATATTCTCATAATTATTCGCTTTTTTATCAATTGCTCAAGAGTAATTTGTTCACCCACCGTAATACTTATGCTATCTTGAGAGAAGCCACTAGTGAAACCTATGGCCCCCGGGTCTATTCTCCATCATACAAGTTTCCCATCTAATTTATTTTGCAATCTTTACTTTCAATCTATATCATAAAAATACCAAAAAAATATCTTATTATTATCATCTCTATCAGATCTCACTCTTGCAAGTGGCCGTGAAGGGATTGACAACCCCTTTATCGTGTTGGTTGCGAGGTTCTTATTTGTGTGTGTAGGTACGAGGTGACTCACGCGTGGTCTCCTACTGGATTGATACCTTGGTTCTCAAAAACTAAGGGAAATACTCACGCTGCTTTACTGCATCACCCTTTCCTCTTCAAGGGAAAACCAACATACTGCTCAAGAGGTAGCAAGAACGATTTCTAGCGCCGTTGCCGAGGAGATCTACGCCAAGTCAAGACATACCAAGTAGCCATCACAACTCTTATCCTTCGCATTACATATTTGCTATTTGCCTCTCGTTTTCCTCTCCCCCACTTCACCCTTGCCGTTTTATTCATCCTCTTTTTTCGTTCCCCTTCTCTTTTTCAATTTGTCTCTTTTGCTTGTTTCTTGTTTGCTTGTGTGTTGGATTGCTTGCTTGTCATGATGGCTCAAGATAATACTAAATTGTGTGACTTTGCCAATACCAACAATAATGATTTTATTAGCACTCTGATTGCTCCTCTTACTGATGCTGAATCTTGTGAAATTAATACTTCTTTGCTGAATCTTGACATGAAAGATCTGTTTTCTGGCCTTCCTAGTGAAGATGCCACTACCCATCTAAACAACTTTGTTGATTTGTGTGATATGCAAAAGAAGAAAGATGTGGGTAATGATATTGTTAAACTAAAGCTATTTCCATTTTTGCTTAGAGATCGTGCTAAAGCTTGGTTTATGTCTTTGCCTAAAAATAGTATTGATTCATGGAATAAGTGCAAAGATGCTTTTATCTCTAAGTATTTTCCTCCCGCTAAGATCATCTCTCTTAGAAACAATATTATGAATTTTAAGCAACTTGATCATGAACATGTTGCACAAGCTTGGGAGAGGATGAAATTAATGATACGTAATTGACCTACACATGGATTAAATTTATGGATGATTATACAAAAAATTTATGCCGGATTGAGTTTTGCTTCTAGAAATCTTTTAGATTCAGACGCGGGAGACACTTTTATGGAAATCAGTTTAGGAGAGGCTACTAAACTCCTAGATAATATTATGGTTGATTATTATCAATGGCACACTGAAAGATCTACTAGTAAAAATGTGCATGCAATCAAAGAGATTAATGTTTTGAGTGGAAAGATGGATGAACTTATGAAATTGTTTGCTAATAAGAGTGCTCCTACTGATCCTAAGGATATGCCTTTGTCTACCTTGATTGAGAATAATAATGAATCTATGGATGTGAATTTTGTTGGTAGGAACAATTTTGGTAACAACGCGTATAGATGTAATTTTAATTCTAGGCCGTTTTCTAGTAATTCCTCTAATAATTATGGTAATTCCTACAACAATTCTTATGAAAATTATAATAGATGCCCTCTGATTTTGAATCTAGTATTAAATAATTTATTAGCTCGCAAAAGAGTGTCAATGCTTTGATTGAAGAAAAATTGCTTAAGATTGATGAGTTGGCTAGGAACGTGGATAGAATTTCTCTTGATGTTGATTCTTTGAAAACATAGATCTATTCCACCTAAGCATGATATCAATGAGTCTCTCAAATCCATGAGAATTTCCATTGATGAGTGCAAAGAAAGAACCGCTAGGATGCGTGCTAAGAAAGATTGCTTTGTGAAAGCGTGTTCTTCTATTTTTCATGATAATAAGGATGAAGATCTAAAAGTGATTGATGTGTCCCCTATTAAATCCTTGTTTTGCAATATCAATCTTGATAATGATGGGACTGGAGATGAGTCAACTTTAGTTAGGAGGCGTCCCAATGATTCAGAGTTTTTAGATCTTGATGCAAAAATTGTTAAAAGTGGGATTGAAGAGGTTAAAACTTTAAATAGCAATGAACCCACTATCTTGGATTTCAAGGAATTTAATTATGATAATTGCTCTTTGATAGATTGTATTCCCTTGTTGCAATCCGTGCTAAATTCTCCTCATGCTTATAGTCAAAATAAAGCTTTTACTAAACATATCATTGATGCTTTGATGCAATCTTATGAAGAAAAACTTGAGTTGGAAGTTTCTATCCCTAGAAAACTTTATGATGAGTGGGAACCTACAATTAAAATTAAAATTAAAGATCATGAATGCTATGCTTTTGTGATTTGGGTGCTAGTGTTTCCCGATCCCAAAAACTTTGTGTGATTTGCTAGGTTTCCGTGAATTTGATGATTGTTCTTTAAACTTGCACATTGCGGATTCCACTATTAAGAAACCTATGGGAAAATTTTATGATGTTCTTATTGTTGCAGATAGGAATTATCTGCCCATAGATTTCATTGTTCTTGATATAGATTGCAATCCTTCATGTCCTATTATTCTTGGCAGACCTTTCCTTAGAACGATTGGTGCAATTATTGATATGAAGGAAGGGAATATTAGGTTCCAATTTCCGTTAAGGAAAGGTATGGAACACTTCCCTAGAAAGAAAATTAAATTACCATATGAATCTATTATGAGAGCCACTTATGGATTGCCTACCAAAGATGGCAATATCTAGATCTATCTTTGCTTTTATGCCTAGCTAGGGGTGTTAAACGATAGCGCTTGTTGGGAGGCAACCCAATTTTATTTTTATTCCTTGCCTTTTGCTCCTGTTTAGTAATAAATAATTTATCTAGCCTCTGTTTTGGTTGTGTTTTTTGTGTTTAATTAGTGTTTGTGCCAAGTAGAACCGTTGGGAAGATTTGGGGAAAGTCTTTTTGATCTTGCTGTAAAAAACGGAAACTTTAGCGCTCACGAGAATTGCTGCCATTTTTTATTGGAGAGTGATATTTAGTTAATTTTTTTGCAGATGATTAATACATAAATTAATCACGTCCAGAAATTTATTTTAGAATTTTTGGGGTCCCAAAAGTTTGCGTTAGTTACAGATTACTACAGATTGTTCTGTTTTTGACAGATTCTGTTTTTCGTGTGTTGTTTGCTTATTTTGATGAATCTATGGCTAGCAATAGAGTTTATAAACCATAGAGAAGTTGGAATACAGTAGTATTAACACCAATATAAATAAAGAATGAGTTCATTACAGTACCTTGAGTGGTGTTTTGTTTTCTTTCGCTAACGGAGCTCACGGAGATTTTCTTTTAAGTTTTGTGTTGTGAAGTTTTCAAGTTTTGGGTAAAGATTTGATGGATTATGGAACAAGGAGTGGTAAGAGCCTAAGCTTGGGGATTCCCATGGCACCCCAAGGTAAATCCAAGGACACCAAAAAGCCTAAGCTTGGGGATGCCCCGGAAGGCATCCCCTCTTTTGTCTTCATTCATCGGTAACTTTAGTTGGAGCTATATTTTTATTCGCCACATGATATGTGTTTCGCTTGGAGCGTCTTATATGATTTGAGTCTTTGTTTTTAGTTTTCCACAATCATCCTTCCTGTACACACCTTTTGAGAGAGACACACATGAATTGTAATTTATTAGAATACTCTATGTGCTTCACTTATATCTTTTGAGCTATATAGTTTTTGCTCTAGTGCTTCACTTATATCTTTTAGAGCACGGCGGTGGTTCTATTTTATAGAAATAATTTATCTCTCATGCTTCACTTATATTATTTTGAGAGTCCTTTAGAACAACATGGCAATTTTCTTTTAGGCATTATAAAAACTTTCATATAAGTGCATTAAATACTAAGAGAAATTTGATACTTGATGATTGTTTTGAGATATGGATATGGTGATATTAGAGTCATGCTAGTTGAGTAGTTGTGAATTTGAGAAATACTTGTGTTGAAGTTTGTGATTCCCGTAGCATGCACGTATGGTGAACCATTATGTGATGAAGTCGGAGCATGATTTATTTATGGATTGCCTTCCTTATGAGTGGCGGTCGGGGACGAGCGATGGCCTTTTCCTACCAATCTATCCCCCTAGGAGCATGCGCGTAGTACTTTGTTTCGATAACTAATAGATTTTTGCAATAAGTATGTGAGTTCTTTATGACTAATGTTGAGTCCATGGATTATACGCACCCTCACCCTTCCACCATTGCTAGCCTCTCTAGTACCGCACAACTTTCACCGGTACCATAAACCCACCATCTACCTTCCTCAAAAGAGCCACCATACCTACCTATTATGGAATTTCCATAGCCATTTCGAGATATATGGCCATGCAACTTTCCACCGTTCCATTCTTATGACACGCTTCATCATTGTCATATTGCTTTGCATGATCATGTAGTTGACATTGTATTTGTGACAAAGCCACCATTCATAATTCTTTCATACATGTCACTCTTGATTCATTGCATATCCCGGTACACCGCCGGAGGCATTCACATAGAGTCATATTTTGTTCTAAGTATTGAGTTGTAATTCTTGAGTTGTAAGTAAAAATAAGTGTGATGATCATCATTATTAGAGCATTGTCCCAGTGAGGAAAGGATGATGGAGTCTATGATTTCCCCACAAGTCGGGATGAGACGACGAAAAATAAAAAAAGATAAAAAAAAGAAAAGAGGCCAAAAGAAAAAGGAAGGCCCAAATAAAAAAATGAGAGAAAAAGAGAGAAGGGACAATGTTACTATCCGTTTTCCACACTTGTGCTTCAAAGTAGCACCATGATCTTCATGATAGAGAGTCTCCTATGTTGTCACTTTCATAAACTAGTGGGAATTTTACATTATAGAACTTGGCTTGTACATTCCAATGATGGGCTTCCTCAAATTGCCCTAGGTATTCATGATCAAGCAAGTTGGATGCACACCCACTTAGTTTTTTGTTGAGCTTTCATACACTTATAGCTCTAGTGCATCCGTTGCATGGCAATCCCTACTCACTCACATTGATATATATTAATGGGCATCCCCATAGCCCGTTGAGATGCCTAGTTGATGTGAGACTATCTTCTCCTTTTTTTTTCTCCACAACCACCATTCTATTCCACCATAGTGCTATATCCATGGCTCACGCTCATATATTGCGTGAAGATTGAAAAAGTTTGAGAACATCAAAAGTATGAAACAAGTGCTTGGCTTGTCATCGGGGTTGTGCATGATTTAAATATTTTGTGTGGTGAAGATAGAGCATAGCCAGACTATATGATTTTGTAGGGATAACTTTCTTTGGCCATGTTATTTTGAGAAGACATGATTGCTTAGTTAGTATGCTTGAAGTATTATTATTTCTATGTCAATACTAGACTTTTATATTTAATCTTTTGAATCTGAACATCCATGCCACAATAAAGAAAAAATACATTGATAAATATGTTGGGAAGCATTCCACATCAAAAATTCTGTTTTTTATCATTTACCTACTCGAGGATAAGCAGGAATTAAGCTTGGGGATGCTTGATACGTCTCCAATGTATCTATAATTTTTGATTGTTCCATGCTATTATATTATCTATTTTGGATGTTAATGGGCTTATTTTACACTTTTATATTATTTTTGGGACTAACCTATTAACCGGAGGCCCAGCCCAAATTGTTGTTTTTTGCCTATTTTAGTGTTTCGCCGAAAAGGAATATCAAATGGAGTCCAAACGGAATGAAACCTTCGGGAGCGTTATTTTTTAAACAAACATGATCTAGGAGACTTGGAGTGGACGTCAAGAAACAATCGAGGAGTCCACGAGGCAGGGGGTGCGCCCTCCACCCTCGTGGGCCCTCATTGCTCCACCGACCTACTTCTTCCTCCTATATATATCTACGTACCCCGCAAACATCCAGGAGCACCATGAAACCCTATTTCCACCGCTGCAACCTTTTGTACCCAAGAGATCCCATCTTGGGGCCTTTTCCGGAGCTCCACCAGAGGGGGCATTGATCATGGAGGGCCTCAACATCAACTCCATGGCCCCTCCGATGATATGTGAGTAGTTTACTTCAGACCTTCGGGTCCATAGCTAGTAGCTAGATGGCTTCTTCTCTCTCTTTGGATCTCAATACAAAGTTCTCCTCGATTCTCTTGGAGATCTATTCGATGTAATCTTCTTTTGCGGTATGTTTGTCGAGATCCGATGAATTGTGGGTCTATTATCAAGTTTATCTATGAACAATATTTGAATCTTCTCTGAATTCTTTTATGTATGATTGGTTTATCTTTGCAAGTCTCTTCGAATTGTCAGTTTGGTTTGGCCTACTAGATTGATCTTTCTTGCAATGGGAGAAGTGCTTAGCTTTGGGTTCAATCTTGCGGTGCTCGATCCCGATGACAGAAAGGGAAACGACACGTATTGTATTGTTGTCATCGAGGATAAAAAGATGGGGTTTACATCATATTGCATGAGTTTATCCCTCTACATCATGTCATCTTATTTAAGGTGTTACTCTGTTCTTATGAACTTAATACTCTAGATGCATGCTGGATAGCGGTCGATGTGTGGAGTAATAGTAGTAGATGCAGAATCGTTTCGGTCTACTTGTCACGAACGTGATGCCTATATATATGATCATGCCTAGATATTCTCATAATTATTCGCTTTTCTATCAATTGCGCGACGGTAATTTGTTCACCCACCGTAATACTTATGCTATCTTGAGAGAAGTCACTAGTGAAACCTATGGCCCGGGGGTCTATTCTCCATCATACAAGTTTCCCATCTACTTTATTTTGCAATCTTTACTTTCAATCTATATCATAAAAATACCAAAAATATTTATCTTATTATTATCATCTCTATCAGATCTCACTCTTGCAAGTGGCTGTGAAGGGATTGACAACCCCTTTATCGTGTTGGTTGCGAGGTTCTTATTTGTGTGTGTAGGTACGAGGTGACTCACGCGTGGTCTCCTACTGGATTGATACCTTAGTACTCAAAAACTGAGGGAAATATTCACGCTGCTTTACTGCATCACCCTTTCCTCTTCAAGGGAAAACCAACGCAGTGCTCAAGAGATAGCAGGATGATAGACTACTCATATCAATAATGAAATTCCTTCTTTTGGGGAGCTCATTCAAAAATAACTCCAAAGTTAAGCGTGCTCAACTTGGAGCAATTTCAGGATGGGTGCCCGACTGGGAAGTTGGTCCCATGTGTGCATGAGTGAGGACAAAGTGTGTAGGAAAGATTAGTGTTGATCTTTGAGGCTAGTCTAAATCCCGACAGGAGTAACGACCAGTAACCGATGCATGTGTCCGTGGTGGTGATGCGTCCATTTTGCATCATGCTTTTATATTGATATTTATTGCATTATTGGCAATTATTACACATTATATCACAATACTTATGCCTTTTCTCTCTTATTTATTTTATAAGGTTTACATTAAGAGGGGGAATGTCGGAAGCTAGAATTCTGGACTGAAAAAGGAGCAAATATTAGAGACCTATTCTGCACAACTCCAAATATCCTGAAACTTCACGGAGAATATTTTTGGAATATATAAAAAATATTGAGCGAAGAAAGTACCAGAGGGGGGCCACCAGCCAGCCACGAGGGTGGAGGGCGCGCCCTATCGCCCCCCCCCCCCCCCCCCCCCCCCCCCGTCCTTGTGGGCCCTCAGGTAGGCCTCCGACGCCCATCTTCTGCTATATGGTGTGTTTTGACCTGGAAAAAATCAAGACGAAGCTTTCGGGACAAAGTGCCGTTGTCTCGAGGCGAAACCTTGGCAGAACCAATTTAGGGCTCTGACGGAGTTGTTTTGCCGGGGAAACATCCCTCCGGGAGGGGGAAATCAAAGCCATCGTCATCACCAACGATCCTCTCATTAAGAGGGGGTCAATCTCCATCAACATCTTCACCAGCACCATCTCCTCTCAAACCCTAGTTCATTTCTTGTATCCTATCTTTATCTCAAAACCTCAGATTGGTACTTGTGGGTTGCTAGTAGTGTTGATTACTCCTTGTAGTTGATGCTAGTTGGTTTATTCGGTGGAAGATTATATTTCCATATCCTTAACAATAATCAATACTCCTCTGATCTTGATCATGAATATGCTCTGTGAGTAGTTACGTTTGTTCCTGAGGACATGGGAGAAGTCTTGTTATTAGTAATCATGTGAATTTGGTATTCGTTCGATATTTTGATGAGATGTATATTGTCTCTCCTCTAGTGGTGTTATGTGAACGTCGACTACATGACAGTTCACCATTATTTGGGCCTAGGGGAAAGCATTGGGAAGTAATAAGTAGATGATGGGTTGCTAGAGTGACAGAAGTTTAAACCATAGTTTATGTGTTGCTTCCTAAGGGGCTGATTTGGATCCATATGTTTCATGCTATGGTTAGATTTACCTTAGTTCTTTTTTCGTAGTTGCGGATGCTTGCAAGAGGGGTTAATCATAAGTGGGAGGCTTTTCCAAGGAAGGGCAACACCCAAGCACCAGTCCACCCACATATCAAATTATCAAAGTAACGAACACGAATCATATGAGCATGATGAAAACTAACTTGACAACAATTCCCATGTGTCCTCGGGAGCGCTTTGCTTTATATAAGAGTTCGTCCAGGCTTGCCCTTTGCTACAAAATGGATTGGGGCACCTTGTTTACTTTTATTACTTGTTATCTGTTACGAATTATCTTATCACACAACTATCTGTTACCGATAATTTCAGTGCTTTGCAGAGAATACCTTGCTGAAAACCGCTTGTCATTTCCTTCTGCTCCTTGTTGGGTTCGACACTCTTACTTATCAAAAGGAATACGATAGATCCCCTATACTTGTGGTCATCAGGCGGTACATCAGACATGTCTTTTGTTGCATTCATGATGGCGTCCAATGATCCCTTCATATCAGTGTCTTCGCCTTTCATGCGATTTTCTTTGCCATTATTTCTTGATGAAGCACGAACAAGCGAGATGCTAATTCGCGCATGTAGATGGCCCGATCTTTCGGCGATGCTTGATCAACAGTTCGTCCCCTTGTTTCTCCTTGCAACCTTCAAGATAATTTTCACCTGTGTACGAAAATACACAAATGAAAATAATAACCCCATCGGATCAGCACGCAGGCGTTGATGTGATGATCAACCCTCCGTCACTAGTAAATTTTTCACGATGAAAAAATCCCAGATAATACATAAAATATGGCCGTTGGTAACTCAGATATTTTTCTGTATATCTCACACTCGAAATAAAACTCAAAATTGTTCCGTACATGGCCGAAGCCTCTGCCTTTTTATATGGCGCACTCCTATTCTCTCACGTCATGTGCTAATGGTAACTAATAAAAGGATCCTAACTAGAAAAATAAAACGGCTCACGTACCATGATAGTTATTAGCTAACAAACCAAAGTAGGACTACTAACAAATATTCATTAGGATTCTTCCTATTATAAGTTGAAACGGAGGCGTGCGAAAATTGGGATCTACTGAAGCTAGCGCTGGCTCCTCCTTGATCTGCAGTATTTTCTTGTAATCCGGCCCATGCAATTTCCTTTTCCTTTTGTTTTGAAATCTACCTTGATTTCTTGCTATCTCATGTGTGCCTGACTTTCCTTGTATCACTTCTTTGCTTGAACTTGATCGCACACCTCTATATGTCGTCAGGTGTACAGGACCATGAACCCACGTGCCAATCTTACTTGAATTCAATAAACGTGTCATATAACTGTTCTTTGGTCCGTTCATTACATAACTGATTCTCAGTCCACATAATTGGCGCATATGACCATCATTTCCCTCATGAAATCGAGCCTTATGCATGGCATTATTTTTCACAGCCTTTTCATGGTTTGACTCCTTAACTGGATCATCATCAATAACATCAACAATCAATGGTTTCATGGTCGTATCATCCTCCCTTCCTTTATATGAATCCGTCCTCGGTTTCGAGTCTAATTTTTGTACAACCTTCCTCTCTAGAATTTGCATCTCTGTTGTGATTGCACTATCTGCCATTGGTTTTAGCACGTGCTTCCTTCCGCGATGCATAAACATGTATGTGTTAGATCCTCCTGCATGAACTGCATCATGATCAAACTGTAATGGTCTTCCCAATAGCAACTGACACACGTCCATCGACCCAACATCACAATCCACCTTATCAAAATAATCTCCAACTACAAACTTCACACGTACCTTATGTGTGATCTTTAATTTTTCCGGAGTTGTATAGCCACTCCACATGGTGCGGTTGCGGGTGTCGCCACATAGACAAACCCAATTCTTGCACAAGATCTTTGCTAATGGCATTGGTAAAATTGCCACCATCAACTATCATTTTGCATGCACGGTCCTTGATCTTGCATTGTGTCTTAAAAACACTCCACCACTGTCCCTTTGCACCACCGTCATTTTTTACCTTCTTCACCAAAAGATTCAGCCCCTCTATCGGTGCATCAACTTCTTCCTTTCTTTCTTCCTGTTGTTCTTCTCTTTTTAGCAAACGATTTTTCCAATCTGCCCTAAACACATCCGTTGGCATGGGAACAAAATAGATTTGTTAGCCCTTCCGTGATAGCGAGTAACTATTTTTCTCGCAATTCCGAACAGCCCCAACACGTTTGCACCATGGATTCCCAAGTAGCAGATGGCATGGCACCATGGACACACGACAAACATAAAAAAATTCCACACAACAGTATTTTCCCAAATAAAAAATTAGCAAAATCTGATGCGTAATTTTGATTTCACCTTTTAACCACTTCAGTGTGTACGGTCTTTCAAGAGGCGCCATATTCAGCCCCAACTTTTTCACCACCTCGATGCTCATCATGTTGACCGCAGAACCTTCATCGATCGTGAAATTGACACACCTCTCTTTCACAACACAACGAGAGTGAAAAAGAACGACCTCGCCGATGCCTTCCTCCTTCATCAATATGTTTTTCTCAGCATGTTGATGCTCGCCTCCACAGACGATATTGGAAACTGAATCGCCGTGACTAACCTTTGCTCTGAATACCGCTTGATAAAGCACGAACAAGCGAGATGCTAATTCGCGCATGTAGATGGCCCGATCTTTCACGGCGATGCTTGATCAACAGTTTGTCCCCTTGTTCCTCCTTGCAACCTTCAAGATAATTTTCACATGTGTACGAAAATACACAAACGAAAATAATGACCCCCTCGGATCATCACGTAGGCATTGATGTGATGGTCAACCCTCCGTCGCTAATAAATTTCCACAATGGGAAAATCATAGATAATACACAAGATATGCCCGTCCGTAATTCGGACATTTTTCTGTATATCTCATTGAGGGAGTCCTGGATTAGGGGGTGTTCGGGTAGCCGGACTATACCTTCAGCCGGACTCCAGGACTATGAAGATACAAGATTCAAGACTTCGTCCCGTGTCCGGATGGGACTTTCCTTGGCGTGGAAGGCAAGCTTGGCGATGCGGATATTCAAGATCTCCTACCATTGTAACCGACTTTGTGTAACCCTAATCCTCCCCGGTGTCTATATAAACCGGAGGATTTTAGTCCGTAGGACAACTTCATCATACAACAATCATACCATAGGCTAGCTTCTAGGGTTTAGCCTCCTTGATCTCGTGGTAGATCTACTCTTGTACTACCTATATCATCAATACTAATCGAGCAGGACGTAGGGTTTACCTCCATCAAGAGGGCCCAAACCTAGGTAAAACATTGTGTCCCTTGTCTCCTCTTACCATCCGCCTAGACGCACAGTTCGGGACCCCCTACCCGAGATCCTCCGGTTTTGACACTGACATTGGTGCTTTCATTGAGAGTTCCTCTGTGCCGTCACAATCAGGAAGGATGCCTCTTCCCGTCTTTAAAGACGGCGCCGTTACTAAGGGAGCCTTGGCTGTCGGCCAAACTCTCCGGCTAGGTGGTTTTCTCATGACCGCCTGTTCGGCCGTTGCGCCGACGGTGACCTCTCGGGTCATCAAAAGCAATCTTCACGTCAACTCGGAGCCCGTCGAGCAGGTAGATCCAATGGAGCTCTCTTCCATAAACGAGCTCTTGGATCGCATCGCCGCCTTGGGGGTCACTACAGATTATGACCAGGTTGGGCTTAAACCCGATCTAAGAGAAATTAATTCTCCCCAAGTCACCCATCACGTTGCCGTGGTAGAGGCTGTTGGGGAACGTAGTAATTTCAAAAAAATTCCTACGCACACGCAAGATCATGGTGATGCACAGCAACGAGAGGGGAAAGTGTTGTCTACGTACCCACGCAGACCGACTGCGGAAGCGTTGACACAACGTAGAGGAAGTAGTCGTACGTCTTCCCGATCCGACCGATCCAAGCACCGTTACTCCGGCACCTCCGAGTTCTTAGCACACGTACAGCTCGATGACGATCCCCGGGCTCCGATCCAGCAAAGCGTCGGGGAGGAGTTCTGTCAACACGACGGCGTGGTGACGATCTTGATGTTCTACCGTTGCAGGGCTTCGCCTAAGCACCGCTACAATATGATCGAGGTGGAATATGGTGGCAGGGGCACCGCACACGGCTAAGGAACGATCTCAATGATCAACTTGTGTGTCCTAGGGTGCCCCCTTGCCTCTGTATATAAAGGAGCCAAGGGGGAGGGGGCGGCCGGCCAAGGAGGGCGCGCCAAGGGATTCCTACTCCCTCTGGGTGTAGGATTCCTCCCCCCAATCCTAGTTGGAGTAGGATTCGCTGAGGGGGAAAGAGAGAAAGGGGGGCCGGCCACCTCTCCTTCTCCTAATAGGACTAGGGGAGGGGGGAGGCGCGCAGCCTATCTTGGGCTGCCCCTTCTCCTTTCCACTAAAGCCCATTAAGGCCCATACAGCTCCCGGGGGGTTCCGGTAACCTCCCGGTACTCCGGTAAAATCCCGATTTCACCCGGAACACTTCCGATATCCAAACATAGGCTTCCAATATATCAATATTTATGTCTCGACCATTTCGAGACTCCTCGTCATGTCCGTGATCACATCCGGGACTCCGAACTAACTTCGGTACATCAAAATGCATAAACTCATAATAACTGTCATCGTAACGTTAAGCGTGCGGACCCTACGGTTCGAGAACAATGTAGACATGACCGAGACACGTCTCCGGTCAATAACCAATAGCGGGACCTGGATGCCCATATTGGCTCCTACATATTCTACGAAGATCTTTATCGGTCAGACCGCATAACAACATACGTTGTTCCCTTTGTCATCGGTATGTTACTTGCCCGAGATTCGATCGTCGGTATCCAATACCTAGTTCAATCTCGTTACCGGCAAGTCTCTTTACTCGTTCCGTAATACATCATCCCGCAACTAACTCATTAGTTGCAATGCTTGCAAGGCTTATGTGATGTGCATTACCGAGAGGGCCCCAGAGATACCTCTCCGACAATCGGAGTGACAAATCCTAATCTCGATCTATGCCAACTCAACAAACACCATCGGAGACACCTGTAGAGCACCTTTATAATCACCCAGTTACGTTGTGATGTTTGGTAGCACACAAAGTGTTCCTCCGGTATTCGGGAGTTGCATAATCTCATAATCATAGGAACATGTATAAGTCATGAAGAAAGCAATAGCAACATACTAAATGATCGGGTGCTAAGCTAAATGGAATGGTTCATGTCAATCAGATCATTCACCTAATGATGTGATCCTGTTAATCAAATAACAACTCTTTGTCCATGGTTAGGAAACATAACCATCTTTGATTAACGAGCTAGTCAAGTAGAGGCATACTAGTGACACTCTGTTTGTCTATGTATTCACACATGTATTATGTTTCCGGTTAATACAATTCTAGCATGAATAATAAACATTTATCATGAAATAAGGAAATAAATAATAACTTTATTATTGCCTCTAGGGCATATTTCCTTCAGTCTCCCACTTGCACTAGAGTCAATAATCTAGTTCACATCGCTATGTGATTAACACCAATAGTTCACATCTTTATGTGATTGGTTCACATCTCCATGTGACTAACACCCAAAGGGTTTACTAGATTCAATAATCTAGTTCACATCGCTATGTGATTAACACCCAAAGAGTGATCATGTTTTGCTTGTGAGAGAAATTTAGTCAACGGGCCTGCCAAATTCAGATCTGTATGTATTTTGCAAAATTCTATGTCTACAATGCTCTACACGGAGCTACTCTAGCTAATTGCTCCCACTTTCAATATGTATCCAGATTGAGACTTAGAATCATCTGGATTAGTGTCAAAAACTTGCATCGACGTAACCCTTTACGACGAACCTTTTTGTCACGTCCATAATCGAGAAACATATCCTTATTTCACTAAGGATAATTCTGACCGCTGTCCAGTGATCTACTCCTAGATCACTATTATACTCCCTTGCCAAATCAGTGCAGGGTATACAATAGATCTGGTATACAGCATGACATACTTTATAGAACCTATGGCCAAGGCATAGGGAATGACTTTCATTCTCTTTCTATCTTCTACCGTGGTCGGGCTTTGAGTCTTACTCAACTTCACACCTTGTAATACAGGCAAGAACTCTTTCTTTGACTGCTCCATTTTGAACTACTTCAAAATCTTGTCAAGGTATGTACTCATTGAAAAAACTTATCAAGCGTCTTGATCTATTTCTATAGATCTTGGAGCTCAATATGTAAGCAGCTTCACCGAAGTCTTTCTTTGAAAAACTCCTTTCAAACACTCCTTTTATGCTTTACAGAATAATTCTACATTATTTCCGATCAACAATATGTCATTCAAATATACTTATCAGATATGCTGTAGTGCTCCCACTCACTTTCTTGTAAATACAGGCTTCACCGCAAGTCTGTATAAAACTATATGCTTTGATCAACTCATCAAAGCGTATATTCCAACTCCGAGATGCTTGCACCAGTCCATAGATGGATCGCTGGAGCTTGCACATTTTGTTAGCACCTTTCGGATTGAGAAAACCTTCTAGTTGCATCATATACAACTCTTCTTTAATAAATCCATTAAGGAATGCAGTTTTGTTTATCCATTTGCCAGATTTCATAAAATGCGGCAATTACTAACATGATTCGGACAGACTCAAGCATAGATACGAGTGAGAAGCTCTCATCGTAGTCAACACCTTGAACTTGTCGAAAACCTTTTGCGACAATTCTAGCTTTGTAGATAGTAATACTACTATCAGCGTCCGTCTTCCTCTTGAAGATCCATTTATTCTCAATTGCTTGCCGATCATCGGGCAAGTCAATCAAAGTCCAAACTTTGTTCTCATACATGGATCATATCTCAGATTTCATGGCCTCAAACCATTTCGCGGAATCTGGGCTCATCATCGCTTCCTCATAGTTCGTAGGTTCATCATGGTCAAGTAACATGACCTCCAGAACAGGATTACCGTACCACTCTGGTGCGGATCTCACTCTGGTTTACCTATGAGATTCGGTAGTAACTTGATCTGAAGTTACATGATCATCATCATTAGCTTCCTCACTAATTGGTGTAGTAGTCACAAGAACAGATTTTGTGATGAACTACTTTCCAATAAGGGAGAAGGTACAATTACCTTATCAAGTTTTCTACTTTCCTCCCACTCACTTCTTTCGAGAGAAACTCCTTCTCTAGAAAAACTCCGAATTTAGCAACAAAAGTCTTGCCTTCGGATTTGTGATAGAAGGTGTACCCAACAGTCTCCTTTGGATATCCTATGAAGACATATTTCTCCGATTTGGGTTTGAGCTTATTAGGATGAAACTTTTTCATATAAGCATCACAACCCCAAACTTTAAGAAACGACAGCTTAGGTTTCTTGCCAAACCATAGTTCACACGGTGTCGTCTCAATGGACTTAGATGGTGCCCTATTTTACGTGAATGCAGCTGTCTCTAATGCATATCCCCAAAACGATAGTGGTAGATCGGTAAGAGACATCATAGATCGCACCATATCTAATAAAGTACGGTTATGACATTCAGACACACCATTATGCTGTGGTGTTCTAGGTGGCATGAGTTTGTGAAACTATTCCACATTGTTTTAATTGAAGACCAAACTCGTAACTCAAATATTTGTCTCCGCGATCAGATCGTAGAAACTTTATTTTCTTGTCACGATGATTTTCCACTTCACTCTGAAATTCTTTGAACTTTTCAAATGTTTCAGACTTATGTCTCATCAAGTAGATCTAACCATATCTGCTCAAATCATCTGTGAAGTTCAGAAAATAACGATACTTGCCGTGAGCCTTAACACTCATCGGACCGCATACATCAGTATGTATTATTTCCAATAAGTCAGTTGCTTGCTCCGGAGAACGGAGTCTTAGTCATCTTGCCCATGAGGCATGGTTCGCAAGCATCAAGTGATTCATAATCAAGTGATTCCAAAATCCCATCATCATGGAGTTTCTTCATGCGCTTTACACCAATATGACCTAAACGGCAGTGCCACAAATAAGTTGCACTATCATTATTAACTTTGCATCTTTTGGTTTCAATATTATGATTATGTGTATCACTACGATCGAGATCCAATGAACTGTTTTCATTGGGTGTGTAACCATATAAGGTTTTATTCATGTAAACAGAACAACAATTTATTGTCTTACTTAAATGAATAACCGTATTACAATAAACATGATCAAATCATATTCATGCTCAACGCAAACACCAAATAACACTTATTCAGGTTCAACACTAATCCCGAAAGTATAGGGAGTGTGCGATGATGATCATATCAATCTTGGAACCACTTCCAACACACATCGTCACTTCACCCTTAACTAGTCTCTGTTTATTCTGCAACTCCTGTTTCGAGTTACTAATCTTAGCAACTGAACCAGTATCAAATGCCGAGGGGTTTCTATAAACACTAGTAAAGTACACATCAATAACAGTATATCCAATATACCTTTGCTTACCTTGCCATCCTTCTTATCCGCCAAATACTTGGGGCAGTTCCACTTCCAGTGACCAGTCCCTTTGCAGTAAAAGCACTTAGTCTCAGGCTTAGGATCAGACTTGGACTTCTTCACTTGAGCAGCAACTTGCTTGCCGTTCTTCTTGAAGTTCCCCTTCTTCCCTTTGCCCTTTTCTTGAAACTAGTGGTCTTATCAACCATCAACACTTGATGTTTTTCTTGATTTCTACATTCGTTGATTTCAGCATCACGAAGAGCTTGGGAGTTGTTTCCGTTATCCCTTGCATATTATAGTTCATCACGAAGTTCTACTAACTTGGTGATGGTGACTAGAGAATTCTGTCAATCACTATCTTATCTGGAAGATTAACTCCCACTTGATTCAAGCGATTGTAGTACTCAGACAATCTCGGCACATGCTCACAAGTTGAGCGATTCTCCTCCATCTTTTAGCTATAGAACTTGTTGGAGACTTCATATCTCTCAACTCGGGTATTTGCTTGAAATATTAACTTCAACTCCTGGAACATCTCATATGTTCCATGACGTTCAAAAACGTCTTTGAAGTCCCGATTCCAAGCCATTAAGCATGGTGCACTAAACTATCAAGTAGTCATCATATTGAGCTATCCAAACGTTCATAACATCTGCATCTGCTCCTGCAATAGGTCCGTCACCTAGCGGTGCATCAAGGACATAATTCTTCTGTGCAACAATGAGGATAAACCTCAGATCACGGATCCAATCCGCATCATTGCTACTAACATCTTTCAAAACAATTTTCTCTAGGAACATGTCAAAATAAACACAGGGAAGCAACAACGCGAGCTATTGATCTACAACATAATTTGCAAAATACTACCAGGACTAAGTTCATGATAAATTTAAGTTCAATTAATCAAATTACTTAAGAACTCCCACTTAGATAGACATCCCTCTAATCCTCTAAGTGATCATGTGATCCAAATCAACTAAACCATAACCAATCATCATGTGAGATGGAGTAGTTTTCAATGGTGAACATCGTTATGTTGATCATATCTACTATATGATTCACGCTCGACCTTTCGGTCTCCGTGTTCCGAGGCCATATCTGCATATGCTAGGCTCGTCAAGTTTAACCTGAGTATTCTGCTTGTGCAAAACTGGCTTGCACCCGTTGTAGATGGACGTAGAGCTTATCACACCCGATCATCACGTGGTGTCTGGGCACGACGAACTTTGGCAACGGTGCATACTCAGGGAGAACACTTCTTGATAATTTAGTGAGAGATCATCTTATAATGCTACCGTCAATCAAAGCAAGATAAGAAGCATAAAAAGATAAACATCACATGCAATCAATATAAGTGATATGATATGGCCATCATCATCTTGTGCCTGTGATCTCCATCTCCGAAGCACCTGTCATGATCACCATCGTCACCGGCGCGACACCTTGATCTCCATTGTAGCATCGTTGTCGTCTCGCCAATCTTATGCTTCCACGACTATCGCTACCGCTTAGTGATAAAGTAAAGCATTACATCGCGATTGCATTGCATACAATAAATCGACAACCATATGGCTCCTGCCGGTTGCCGATAACTCGGTTACAAAACATGATCATCTCATACAATTTAGCATCATGTCTTGACCATATCACATCACAACATGCCCTGCAAAAACAAGTTAGACGTCCTCTACTTTGTTGTTGCAAGTTTTACGTGGCTACTACGGGCTTAAGCAAGAACCAATCTTACCTACGCATCAAAACCACAACGATAGTTTGTCAATTTGACTCTGTTTTAACCTTCGCAAGGACCGGGCGTAGCCACACTCGGTTCAACTAAAGTTGGAGAAACTGTCACCCGCAAGTCACCTATGTGCAAAGCACGTCGGGGAAACCGGTCTCGCGTAAGCGTACGCGTAATGTCAGTCCGGGCCGCTTCATCCAACAATACCGCCGAACCAAAGTATGACATGCTGGTAGGCAGTATGACTTATATCGCCCACAACTCACTTGTGTTCTACTCGTGCATATAACATCAAACCATAAAACCTAGGCTCTGATACCACTGTTGGGGAACGTAGTAATTTCAAAAAAATTCCTACGCACACGCAAGATCATGGTGATGCACAGCAATGAGAGGGGAAAGTGTTGTCTATGTACCCACGCAGACCGACTGCGGAAGCGTTGACACAACGTAGAGGAAGTAGTCGTACATCTTCCCGATCCGACCGATCCAAGCACCGTTACTCCGGCACCTCCGAGTTCTTAGCACACGTACAGCTCGATGACGATCCCCGGGCTCCGATCCAGCAAAGCGTCGGGGAGGAGTTCTGTCAGCACGACGGCGTGGTGACGATCTTGATGTTCTACCGTTGCAGGGCTTCGCCTAAGCACCGCTACAATATGATCGAGGTGGAATATGGTGGCAGGGGGCACCACACACGGCTAAGGAACGATCTCAATGATCAACTTGTGTGTCCTAGGGTGCCCCCTTGCCTCCGTATATAAAGGAGCCAAGGGGGAGGGGGCGGCCGGCCAAGGAGGGCGCGCCAAGGGATTCCTACTCCCTCTGGGTGTAGGATTCCTCCCCCCAATCCTAGTTGGAATACGATTCGCTGAGGGGGAAAGAGAGAGAGGGGGGCCGGCCACCTCTCCTAGTCCTAATAGGACTAGGGGAGGGGGGAGGCGCGCGGCCCATCTTCGGCTGGCCCTTCTCCTTTCCACTAAAGCCCACTAAGGCCCATACAGCTCCCGGGGGGGTCCGGTAACCTCCCGGTACTCCGGTAAAATACCGATTTCACCCGGAACACTTCCGATATCCAAACATAGGCTTTGAATATATCAATATTTATGTCTCGACCATTTCGAGACTCCTCGTCATGTCCGTGACCACATCCGGGACTCCGAACTAACTTCGGTACATCAAAATGCATAAACTCATAATAACTGTCATCGTAACTTTAAGCGTGCGGACCCTACGGTTCGAGAACAATGTAGACATGACCAAGACACGTCTCCGGTCAATAACCAATAGCGGGACCTGGATGCCCATATTGGCTCCTACATATTCTACGAAGATCTTTATCAGTCAGACCGCATAACAACATACGTTGTTCCCTTTGTCATCGGTATGTTACTTGCCCGAGATTCGATGGTCGGTATCCAATACCTAGTTCAATCTCATTACCGGCAAGTCTCTTTACTCGTTCCGTAATACATCATCTCGCAACTAACTCATTGGCTGCAATGCTTGCAAGGCTTATGTGATGTGCATTACCGAGAGGGCCCAGAGATACCTCTCCGACAATCGGAGTGACAAATCCTAATCTCGAAATACGCCAACCCAACATCTACCTTTGGAGACACCTGTAGAGCTCCTTTATAATCACCCAGTTACGTTGTGACGTTTGGTAGCACACAAAGTGTTCCTCCGGTAAACGGGAGTTGCATAATCTCATAGTCATAGGAACATGTATAAGTCATGAAGAAAGCAATAGCAACATACTAAACGATCGGGTGCTAAGCTAATGGAATGGGTCATGTCAATCAGATCATTCAACTAATGATGTGACCTTGTTAATCAAATAACAACACTTTGTTCATGGTTAGGAAACATAACCATCTTTGATTAACGAGCTAGTCAAGTAGAGGCATACTAGTG
>NC_053025.1:29489025-29524338 GCF_003073215.2 Triticum urartu
AACACGGACTGGAGCTCATCGTGCTAGCCCCTGCCACAGGCCTCAAGCTTCTTCTTGAAGGTCTTGGTCTTGAGGCCTCTCAAGACCTCCGTGTTGGCGCGCTCGGCTTGGCCATTGCTCCTGGGGTGTGCTATCGAAGCGTAGCAAATCTGCGTTCCAAGGTTAGCACAATATGTCTTGAAGAGATTGCTAGTGAACTGCGGGCCGTTATCGGTGATGATGCGGTTAGGGGCCCCAAACTGGCTCACTAGGCCCTTGATAAACTTAACTACCGACTAATGTCTACTACACAACCTTCTTCTTGTAGACGTTGTTGGGCCTCCAAGTGAAGATGTTTGTAGGACAGTAGCAAATTTCCCTCAAGTGGATGACCTAAGGTTTATCAATCCGTGGGAGGCGTAGGATGAAGATGGTCTCTCTCAAACAACCCTGCAACCAAATAACAAAGAGTCTCTTGTGTCCCCAACACACCCAATACAATGGTAAATTGTATAGGTGCAATAGCTCGGCGAAGAGATGGTGATACAAGTGCAATATGGATGGTAGATATAGGTTTGTGTAATCTGAATATATAAAAGGATATAAGTGAAGCACTAGAGCAAATGACAAACTACTCCGAAAGATATAAGTGAAGATTAATGAGTAGTTGAATAATTATGTAACTATGTGAAGACTATAACATTTAAGAATTTCAGATCTTGGTATTTTATTCAAACAGCAAGCAAAACAAAAGAAAATAAAATGACGCTACAAGCAAAACACATATCATGTGGTGAATAAAAATGTAGCCTCAAGTAAAGTTACCGATGAATGAAGGCGAAAGAGGGGATGCCATCCGGGGCATCCCCAAGCTTAGGCTCTTGGTTGTCCTTGAATATTACCTAGGGTGCCTTGGGCATCCCCAAGATTAGGCTCTTGCCACTCCTTATTCCATAGTCCATCGAGTCTTTACCCAAAACTTGAAAACTTCACAACACAAAACTCAACAGAAAACTCGTAAGCTCCGTTAGTATAAGAAAATAAATCACCACTTAGGTACTGTTTTGAACTCATTCTAAATTCATATTGGTGTAATATCTACTATATTCCAACCTCTCTATGGTTCATACCCTCTGATACTACTCATAGATTCATCAAAATAAGCAAACAACACAATGAAAACAGAATCTATCAAAAACAGAACAGTCTGTAGTAATCTATATCATTCGAATACTTATCCCACTCCAAAAATTCTGAAATAAATTGGTGGGCCTGAGGGATTTTTGTATTAATCGTCTGCAAAAAGAATCAACCTAAACACACTCTTCAGTAAAAAATGGCAGCTAATCTCGTGAACGCAAAAGTTTCTGTTTTTTACAGCAAGATCTCAAAGACTTCACCCAAGTCTTCCCAAAGGTTCTACTTGGCACAAACACTAATTAAAACATAAACCACATATAAAAAGAGGCTAGATGAATTATTTATTACTAAACAGGAACAAAAAGCAAGGAACAAATATAAAATTGGGTCGCCTCCCAACAAGCGCTGTCGTTTAACGCCCCTAGCTAGGCATGATGATTTCAATGATGCTCACATAAAAGATAAGAATTGAAACATAAAGAGAGCATCATGAAGAATATGACTAGCACATTTAAGTCTAACCCACTTCCTATGCATAGGGATTTTGTGAGCAAACAACTTATGGGAACAATAATCAACTAGCATACGAAGGCAAAACAAGCATAGCTTCAAGATTTTCAACATGTAGAGAGGAAACTTGATATTATTGTAATTCCTACAAGCATATATTCCTCCCTCATAATAATTACATGTAGGATAATAAGAAAATTCAACAATATAGCTATCACAAAACATATTATTAACACGATCCACATGTATGCAAAGTTGACTCTCTTCCGAAATACTGGGATTAACATTAACTAAAGTCATGACCACTCCAAACCCACTTTCATAATTATCACAATAAGATTCAACACCCTCCAAAATAGTGGGATCATTACTTCCTAAAGTTCACACTCTTCCAAACCCACTTTCATCAATATAATCATCATAAATAGGAGGCATGCTATCATCAAAATAAATTTGCTCATTAAAACTTAGGGGACAAAAAATATCATCTTCATCAAACATAGCATCCTCAAGCTTATGGCTTTGCATATCATTAGTATTATGGGTATTCAAAGCATTAATACTAACAACATTGCAATCATCCTCATCATCCAAAGATTTAGTGCCAACCATTTTAATACATTCTTCTTCTAACACTTTGGCGCAATTATCGGAATCCTTATTTTCATGAAGGACATTAAAAAGATGAAGCATATGAGGCAACCTTAATTCCATTTTTTGTAGTTTTCTTTTATATACTAAACTAGTGATAAACAATAAAATAAAAGATTTGATTGCAAGATATAAAGATTTACCTTCAAGCGCTAACCTCTCCGGCAACGGCGCCAGAAAAGAGCTTGATGTCTACTACACAACCTTCTTTTTGCAGACGTTGTTGGGCCTTCAAGTGCAGAGGTGTGTAGGACAGTAGCAAATTTCCTTCAAGTGGATGACCTAAGGTTTATCAATTCATGGGAGGCGTAGGATGAAGATGGTCTCTCTCAAACAACCCTGCAACCAAATAACAAAGAGTCTCTTGTGTCCCCAACACACCCAATACAATGGGAAATTGTATAGGTGCACTAGTTCGGCGAAGAGATGGTGATACAAGTGCAATATGGATGGTAGATATAGGTTTTTGTAATCTTAAAATATAAAAATAGCAAGGTAGCAAGTTGTAGAAGTGAGCGAAAACGGTATTGCAATGCTAGGAAACAAGGCCTAGGGTTCATACTTTCACTAGTGCAAGTTCTCTCAACAATAATAACATAATTGGATCATATAACTATCCCTCAACATGCAACAAAGAGTCACTCCAAAGTCACTAATAGCGGAGAACAAACGAAGAGATTATTGTAGGGTATGAAACCACCTCAAAGTTATCCTTTCTGATCGATCTATTCAAGAGTCCGTAGTAAAATAACACGAAGCTATTCTTTCCGTTCAATCTATCCTAGAGTTCTTACTAGAATAACACCTTAAGACACAAATCAACCAAACCCTAATGTCACCTAGATACTCCAATGTCACCTCAAGTATCTGTGGGTATGATTATACGATAAGCATCACACAATCTTAGATTCATCTATTCAACCAACACAAAGAACTTCAAAGAATGCCCCAAAGTTTCTACCGGAGAGTCAAGACGAAGACGTGTGCCAACCCCTATGCATAAGTTCACGAGGTCACGGAACTCACAAGTTGATCACCAAAACATACATCAAGTGGATCACGTGATATCCCATTGTCACCACAGATAAGCACATGCAAGACATACATCAAGTGTTCTCAAATCCTTAAAGACTCAATACGATAAGATAACTTCAAAGGGAAAACTCAATCCATCACAAGAGAGTAGAGGGGGAGAAACATCATAAGATCCAACTATAATAGCAAAGCTCGCGATACATCAAGATTGTGCGAATCAAGAACACGAGAGCGAGAGATCAAACACATAGCTACTGGTACATACCCTCACCCCGAGGGTGAACTACTCCCTCCTCGTCATGGAGAGCGCCGTGATGATGAAGATGGCCACTGGAGAGGGATTCCCCCCTCCGGCAGGGTGCTGGAACGGGTCTAGATTGATTTTAAGTGGCTACAGAGGATTGCGGTGGCAGAACTCCCGATCTAGGTTTCTTTCTGGAAGTTTGGGTATATATAAGAGGTGTTGGAGTCAGGAACAAGTCAGGGGGGTCCCCGAGGCGGCCACGAGGTAGGGGGGCGCGCCCAGGGGGGTAGGGCACCCCCACCGTCGTGGGTTCCTTGGGACGCTTCTGGCCCATATCCGATACTCCGTGGGCTTCTTCTGGTTCAAAAATAATCTCCGTGAAATTTCAGGTCAATTGGACTCCATTTGGTTTTCCTTTTCTGCGATACTCAAAAACAAGGAAAAAACAGAAACTGGCACTGGGCTCTAGGTTAATAGGTTAGTCCCAAAAATCATATAAAATACCATATAAATGCATATAAAAGATCCTAGATGGATAATATAATAGCATGGAACAATCAAAAATTAGAGATACGTTGGAGACGTATCACCGACCCGGCTGGGATGGTGCGGATGGCTTCCACCTCCGCCCATTTGGTGAACTTGTCGATGGTGACGTAGAGGTAGTGGTAGCCCCCTGGCGCTCGAGGGAATGGACCCAGGATATCCAGCCCCCAGACCGCAAACGGCATGAGAGTGGGATGGTCTGGAGGACCTGAGCAGGCTGGTGGATTTGCTTGGCATGGAACTGGCAAGCTTCGCAGGACTTTACTAGCTCGGTTGCATCGCTGAGTGTTGTGGGCCAGTAGAATCCGCTGCGAAATGCCTTGCCAACCAGGGTGCGTGATGACGAGTGATGCCCGTAGTCCCCACCGTGTATGTCAGCTAGCAGCTCGCCCCCGCTTCCTGGAGATGCATCGCAAAGAAACATCGTTTGGTCGTTTCCTGTACAACTCACCATCCTGGATGCAATACGCCGTAGCTTGCCGGGCCACGCGCTCCGCTTCCTCTTCTTTTTCTAGCAATGTCCCTCACAGCAGGTACGCCTTGAATTCTTCAGTCTAGCACCTCTCCTGAGCTTCAAGCGCAAGGAGCAGGCGTGCTCCTGAGGTCGGCCCACAGGCGGGAGCTCCTGAGGTTGTTGGTGGTGGGAGCTCCTCTCAAGACGACGTAGGCTCTGCAGCTGGAGGGGCCGCTGAAGCCTTAAAGGGCCGCTCCTCGAAGACGCCAGGCTCCTGGGGCTGTCGCCTTGATGCCCGCTTGGCGATATCGTCGGATTCCTTGTTTGTGCCATGGGCACATGCTGCAGTTCTAGGCCCAGGAATTGCTTCTCCATTTTGCGTACCTCCGCGAGGTATGCCTCCTTGTGCTCATCCTTTGGCTCATATACCTTGTTGGAGAAGTTGACGAGGAGCTGAGAGTCGCCCTTGATGGTGAGGCGCTTCACCCCCAAGGCCACCATAGCCTTGAGGCCGGTGATCAAACCTTCATATTCTGCAATGTTGTTGGAGACCTTCTCACCCCGCTGGAAGCAGAGTTGTACGGTGTAGTAGAGTTTTTCTTGAGTGGGCGAGATGAGCATGGCTCCAGCCCACGTGCCCTGGCGTGCGAAAGCGCTGTTGAAGTACATGACCCAGCCGTCTGGTGCTTCACTTCCCGGTGAAAGGGATCGGTCCTCGCCCGCTTCGGGTTCTGGAGCGTCGGCCCATTCTGCCACGAAGTCGGTGAGTGCAGCTCCCTTGATGACCCTGGTTGTGCTGAACTCCAGCTGAAACGCTTGCAGCTCGATGTTCCACTCGGTGACCCTCCCCGATGCGTTGGGGCTTCAGAGCACCCTCTCCAGTGGGTAGGCCGAGACGACCTTAATTGGGTGGCCTTGGAAGTAATGGTGTAGCTTGCGTGAGGCCACAAGGAGCGCGAGCAGGAGCTTCTACGGCATGGGGTACCATGCCCTTGTGTCCCGTAGTACCGTGCTGACGAAGTGGACTGGGTGCTCGACGAGGGCAGTAGCATCGGTGGATCCTTCGGCCTCTAGAGGTTGCGGCACCTCCCGAGGTACGGGGACCTCAGGAGCTTGGCCGCCCAACACGGCCTCCGCAGGCCCAGAGATGCCATCTTGCAGAGTCCGATCGTTCGCAGGCGTCGTCATGGCTTTAGCGCCGTCGTCCTGATGCCACTCCATCCCGGCTAGAGGTTTGGCGTTACGCGGCATTTCCCTGGCCCGACGATCCTCCCGGACAGCCACCAGCGCCGCGCTGGCTGAATGGGGCGTGGCAGCCAGGTAGAGCACCAGGGGCTCGAGGGGTTGAGGCGCGACCATCACCGGAGGGCTAGTCAAATATCTCTTGAGGTCTTGAAACGCCAGGTCGGCCTCTGGGGTCCACTCGAACAGGCCCTTCTTCTTCATCATCTTGAAGAACGGCAGGGCACGCTCTCCCAACTTGGAGATGAAGCGCCCCAACGACGTCACGCAGCCCGCGAGCTTCTGCATTTCCTTGAGAGTTTGGGGCGGGCTCATGTCTTCTATCTCCTTGACCTTCTCCTGGTTTGCCTCGACCCCCCTGTGCGACACGAGGAAACCCAACAACTTGCCCAACGAGACGCCGAACACGCACTTCTCTCGATGGAGCCGCAGGTCCACCTGTCGTAGGCTGGCGAAAGTTTCCTCCAGGACTTGTACGAGGGTCCTTGCCTCCTGAGATGTCACCATGATGTCGTCGACATAGGCCTCGGTGTTCCTCCCGAGCTGCCCAGGGCGATGTGCATCAGCCGCTGGAAGATTGCCCCAGTGTTGCGCAGTCCGAATGGCATGCAGGTGTAGCAGTATACCCTGCACGGGGTCAGGAAGGCCATCTTCTCCACATCCTCCACTACCATCTTGATCTGGTGATAACCTGAGAAGGCATCTAGAAAACACAGCAGGTCGCATTCGGCGGTGGAGTCGACGATCTGGTCAATGCGCGGAAGTGGGAACGAGTCTTGAGAGTAGGCTTTGTTGAGGTTGGTGAAGTCGATGCACATACACTTCCTTCCCACCTTTCTTGGGCACAACGACGGGGTTCGCCAGCCATTCTGGGTACCAGACCTCGCGGATGACGCCCGCAGCTTGTAGCTTCCGGGCTTCCTGGACGATGAAAGACTGCTTCTCCATGGACTGCTGTAGCACCTTCTGCTTCACAGAGCGCACATTGGGGTACACCCTTAAGTGATGTTCTATTACTCCCCTTGGGACTCCCACTAACTGCTTGGACTCCCGGGCGAATACCTCCTTGTTCGCATGCAAGAACCTCACCAGCGCCTCTTCTTGGTCGTGGTCGAGGTTGGCGCCTATGGTGAAAGTGGCTCCCGAGGCCCCTTCTTCCTCAACCGACACGTGCTTGGTTTCAGCCCGTTCTTGAGTGAACAACTGCTTCTTTTTTGCTGGTGCGCCCCCCTTAGCCCCCGGGGTGGCCTCATCGGCTAGGTGTGCCGCGACGGCATCTCTAAAGGCAAGCTTGAGAGCCGTTAGGGCTTCATTGGTGTCCCCTGCCACGGTGAGAACACCGCTGCTCCCCGGCATCTTCATGAGGTTGTAGGCTAGATGGGTTGCTGCCATGAACTGAGCCAGGGCAGGGTACCCGAGGATGGCGTTGTATGGGAGGCCGATGTGGGCAATGTCGAAGTCAACCAGCTCGGTGCGGTAGTTGTTGTGGGTACCAAAGGTGGCCGGGAGGCGTATTTGCCCCAGGGGCTGGTGGAGCCGATGCCGACCCCAGAGAAAGGCTTGGTGGGGCGGAGCCTGCCGTATGGTACATGAAGCAAGCCAAAGGCTTCCATAGAGAGCACATTAAGGCCGGCTCCGCCGTCGATGAGGGTCTTGGTCACCTCCATGTTGCAGATGGTGGGTGTGCACAGCATCGGGAGCGCGCCTGAGCCCGCAGTGATAGCTGGATGGTCCTCTGAGCTGAAGGTGAGGTCGACCTGGGGTGCCGCCCATCCTGGGGGAGACCCTGGCTGCATGCGGGCAGCGCCCACCTGGCGGAGGAACTGCTTGACGTGGCGATCTGTGGGTGGTGCCCGCGAACCACCGAGGAGGGCTGCAACGGCGAGAGGCGCCTGTGCCGCGAAGCGCGCGACGAAGAGGCAGTGCAGCTCCTGCCAGGAGGCCCCCGCACAATCTTGCATCCCGCGTAGCTGAGCAGCCAGGCGCGTGGCACGCCGGCCAGGGCCAGGGGGAACCAGTTGGCCATGACCTGGTTGTCGCCTCTGATTTCGAGGACGGCCTCCTCATACGCCTCCAGGAAAGCTGCTAGATCCGCCGTGCCGTCGTAGCGGGGCGGCATCTCCGGACTGAACTTGCGCGGCCACCGCACTTGCCGCAAAGCATGGGTGAAGGCCCGGATGCCCGCGGCGCATCCGCAGGCGCCCGCTTGCCTAATTGGGGGGGGGGATGGCGTCGACCATGGAGCTGGACGAAGCAAGCGGAGAGGTGAAGCTTCGGCGCAACCCTACCTGGCGCGCCAAATGTCGGGTCGTGGGTTCCGGCAAACCCTTGTGGTTCGAACACTGGGGTGTGCATGAAGATCTCTCTCTCTCTCTCTCTCTCTCTCACTCACTCTCACAACGATCTCTAGGCCTAGCTCACCAAACCCAAGGAACAAGAGACACGAGAGTTTATACTGGTTGGGGCTACTATTGTGGCGTAATACCCTACTCCAGTGTGGTGTGGTGGATTGCCTGGTAGGCTGAGGGTGAACTAGTACAATGGATGAACAACCTCCTGAGGGGAGGTGTTCTTGGGCTCAATGGGCTGGTGAGATGGCATTGGTGGAGTGGATCCTGTCGGATTTCGGGTTCCGGCAGACCCCTTAAGGTTCGAAACACTGGGGTGCGCGCGGAGATTACGCCTTCAACCCCTCCGCTTCACAAGGATCTAAGCTAACAAAAAGAAATGCACAAGAAGACACAAGATTATACTGGTTCGTCCACCGATGTGTGTAACACCCTACTCCAGTGTGTGTGTGGATGCTCTTTGGGGCTGTGAGGATGAACGATACAGAGGAAGAACAGCCTCGCGAGGGTCTGTCTTGCTAGTGATGAACTGCTAGGGAGAATTGCAGCCAGCCTTCTCTCCTCTCTCTCCCGCTCTTGTCTATGGCCAAGAGCCGATCCTCTCAATCCGAATCCCCCTGCAATGTGGTGGCTAGTCCTATCTATAGTGGCCCTGGTCCTCTCCCCAATATTGAGCGGGAAGGATCCAACAATGGCGGGCTAATTTGAAGGGGGACAGCTTAGTACATCTAATCCTGACAAAAGCGTCTTCGCCCAAAGGCTCTGGTGATGACGCCGTGGCTGGCTCCATGGTGACCTCCGTCTCGTAGTCCTCCTGGTTCTTGTCTCGTTGCACCGGAGGCAACCTTTGACCTGATGCCTCGTACTCCGCGCTGCGCTTGTCCCTTTGCACAAAGAGAAAGAAGGATGCTGTGCGCCTGGGCGCCCCGCCTGCCGCCTTAAGGTCGTCATGGCTGAACGTCACGGGCAACCTCACGAGGTACCCCGCCTGATGTCTCCTCCACCTCGCGAGCCATCCTGATGGCTGCTCCTGAGGAGGTGCCGTGTCGTCCGCCTCGCGAGGCTTGGCCCCTCGCGAGGGTCTTGAGTCTTGTGCTGATGAAGATGGGCCTCGTTGGCCCCCCACTTGAGCCACACCGCAGGCCGCAGGCAGGCAAGTCTGGGGACCCCCGTTCCCAGAACGCCGACAGTAGCCCCCGGGCCCAAGGCACGCCTGGACTTGGCCGTGCCGAGAGGCGAAAGGGCAAGGGCGAAGCGCCGCGGGCCCTAACAGCCTGCGGCCTTGGGCGCCGCGTGGCGGTGATTGGACGTGGCGTCTCCACTTCCCACGACGCCTTGGTGATCGTGCGAGTTGGACAGGTCCCTGCATGCAGATCGTGTTATGATTACCTGTGATCGTGGAGGCCGGCGGTTGGCCTCCGCCGGCTATAAGTACGGTACCGCGCGTGCCCTTCCAGTCCATCTCGTCTTGCTCTCTCCTCTGCCTCTGCTCTTGCTCCGTCTTGGCGTGATGGCTCCCATTCGCCGGTTCTCTACGGCGGAGAAGGGAAAGGCTCCTCGAGAGGCTCCAGACCCCCTCCCGCCGAAGAAGCGACTCGCCCTGTGCAGCCGTGACGAAGAGGATCATCAGGCGGCGGCGAGGCCCTGGGGTGAGCGGGCTCCGCCTGGGTTCCCGCTCCCCTTGTATGCCCACGTCGAGGGCCCCGGAGGTGTTGATGCTGATTCCCGAGGCCAGCGCCGTCGACGGCGCCATCGGGTTACGAAGGCAAGGGTGGTTCCTCCCGGAGTCCACACCGAGGGCTCCTCCCAGGAGGGCGTGCTCCACATTGCCCTTCCTCTTCAGTCCTGGATCCGCCTTCCTTCCTTCTTCGCCTCCATCGTTCCTCCAGGAGGGCCCCTGGAGCTCTGGCTGCAGCACGCCGACTGCAGCACGCTCGCGACCGAGCCGGAGATCGTGGTCGCCGCCCCGGGCGAGATCTTCATGTCCCGCGGCTGGAGGGAGAACGCCCGGGTCTGCAGGGAGAGGGGCGTCTTCGCGGTCCACCTGGAGCACGACGGCGTGGGGGTGATGTTCTTCAAGGCCTTCGATGCGCTCGGACGCCGGCTAGAGTGCTGCCGCGGAGGAGGTGGCCAGGACCTTGCCCTCGCGAGGGCTAGGCCCGTCGACCGCCCCCTTGGCAGAGGCGCCGGTGGGTCCAGCAGCTCCAGCGAAGGCTTCGTGACGCCGGAGACGAGCGACGACAGCTACGAGCCCCCGAGTCGGCGCCGCTCCCGAAGCAGGGCGGACTCGTCAGGCCGTCGCCGACCCCTGATCTGGATGTGGTTGGCGCCGGCGTCTGGCGGCGCACTGTTGATGATGGCATCTTCTGCTGGAGCTCCCGTAGTTAGCATCCTTAGGATTCGTTCCCTGCGAGGAATCAGAATGCGCCCTGCGGGGGCTTGTAAGGTGTCTGTAGTCCCGTTTGTTAATATATGTGACCTTTTGCCATGGATCTGTGCGAGTCGCTAACTCCGCCATAGCTCAGTCCTCCCTTTCGCACCTCGCGAGGGCTTTTGGTGCTTGTGTCGACAGGACCCAGTCCCAAGGCGGCGTCAGCCGTCGCTGGTATGCCAGGTCGCGATGCCGTGGTCAAGGCCAGGAGGTGAGCGACCCGAGGTCCGGTAAGAGCCCCTGAGTCGCGATGCTCAGGAGGTCCCCTTTGGCGCCCAATGCAGCCGTCGCCGTGAAAGGGAAGCAACGTCGCTAGTACGGAATTGCTTTAAGTGCGGGGTAGTGCTTAGTAGCCGGTGTTTTGAGCGGTGACTTATCTTAGGAATCGGGGATTGTTCCTGGTGCGCCCTCTGGTCCGTGTGTAGGAGGTGCGAATCGCTCGGCAAGGTCCTCATGAGCCTCCCCTTCTCCCTCGCCTCTGATCCCCTTTCTGCTCTACGTCCTCGGGTCCCGGCCCTCGAGCTTGTCTGACCATCGCTGGTTTGCCAGGTCGCGATGCCGTGGGCAAGACCAGAGGGTGAGGGCCGTTGAGCCAGTAAGAGCCCTGAGTCGCGATGCTCAGGCACCCCCCCCTTTAACGTGCAAGCAGTTCGCGCGGGCGAGGGTGAAGGGAACCTCGCGAGGGCCTCGGCTGGCGCAAGCTCCCTCCAAGGATCCTGCGGAGTCATCACAGAAAAGAGATGGTGCTGCCACGAAGACATTAGTCAATCGTTAGTCACTCAAGAGCTTGCTGACTGAAGTAGGTGAGGTGTATCTGGGCACCCGTGAGCCAGCGCGGGACTCACGAGGCCCTACCTGCTGGGTTGCGCCCGGCACTAGGCCATATCTTGAAATGTGTTCCTGCAAAAGTTGGTTACATGCCGGTACTCTACGTCCTCGGGTCCCGGCCCTCGGGCTTGTCTCGACCGTCGCTGGTTTGCCAGGTCGCGATGCCGTGGACAAGACCAGAGGGGTGAGGGCCGTTGAGCCAGTAAGAGCCCTGAGTCGCGATGCTCAGGCACCCCCCCTTTAACGTGCAAGTAGTCGACATGGGGAAGATGGGATGTCGTGGGCAGGCACCAAGTAATCATGCATGATAGGCGAATGCATAGTTGGAAACAAGCATGATGAAGATACATGCCGCTGGGCCTAGCCCCAGCGGCTTGGGGGTGATGCAGCCCGAGGGGCGCCCCCAACAAAGCAGACAACGACCGAAAGGTAAAAGCAGATACACGCCGCAGGGACGGACCGACGCGGCCTGGGAGTGACGCAACCCTGGGAGGGCGCTCCCAGCTGAGAACGAAACTTGGAAAGTGCACCTGAGGATGTCGTTGGCGAAGTGGTGTTGGTGTAGTAGGCTCGGTGGGCTGCGGAAGCCGATCCTCACGAGCCCCCAGGCCCCGGGGCCTCGGGAGGCTCCAGAGGCCCTGGTGGCTCCTCGCGAGCTGCCTTCATCTCCATCAGTGCTGCGGAGCGCCTGTCTTCTTGAGCCTCCCTGGTGCCCCTCGTGAGGCGCTGGCACGCCACAGCCACGCTCGGCAGGCCGCGAGGCATGCGTACACGGCTGCGGGGTGGTCCTCCGCAGCGCCCCACTCGCGAGGGCCAGAGGCGCCCCGTCGCGGCGATCTGATTGAGCCCGGGTACGTCGACGCAGACGCGCAGCCCACCATCCTCGCCTGGATGTGGGGCCATAGCCGGTGGGCGATGGCAACCTCTCATGATCCTTGCCTCCTGTAGCTCTTGAACGGCCTTGCCGACGAACTCTTGCTGGTTTGGTCTTCCTCGCCTGGCTCCTCCTTGGGGGAGACGTGCTTTGAAGCACGCCTCCACATGGTGCCCCAGCGCCTCCCTCGTGAGCCTGGCTAGGTCGGTGGCCCTCCAGGTGAGAGCCCCCGAGCCCTGCCTGAGGAGGGCGCCGGGCGCGCTTTCCTATGCGATGGAGGGAGGGTCCTCCCGAGCAGACACGGGCCCTGAGGTGCCTGCCTCCTGAGGGGTTGAGCCTGGCGACATCTTCTTCTTCTTGGGGGTGGTCTCCGGAAGCCTCCTGCTTCCGCGATCTGGGTCTTCAAGTGACGCGGCCTGAAAGGCTCGCTCCAGGGAACACACCGCATCTCTTTCTTCACAGGGCACGGTGATGATGCCGCCACTCCCGGGCATCTTGAGGACGTTGTAGCCGTGGTGAGTCACGGCCATGAACTTGGCCAGCGCTGGGTACCCGAGGATGGCGTTGTACGGCAGGCGGATGTCGGCGACGTCGAAGTCGATGAGCTCGGTGCGGTAGTTGCTGCGAGCCCTGAAGGTGACGGGGAGGCAGACCTGCCCGATCGGGACCGTGGAACAGTCGGTGATTCCTGAAAAAGGCTTGGTCGGCTGTAGCTGGTCGTAGGGTACTTGGAGGTTGTTGAAGGTCTCCACGGACAGGACGCTGAGCCCTGCTCCTCCGTCGATGAGGGTCTTGGTGACCAACACGTTGCTGATGACTGGGGAGCAGAGCATCGGGAGGACTCCGGCCGTGGCTGAGCACTTGAGCTGATCCGCTGAGCTGAACGTGATGGTGCACGCCAACCACCTAAGGGGGCGCGTTGCTTCGAGCTTGGGGAGAGCTGCATTCACCTCGCGGGCGAACTGCTTGAAGATGCGTTGGGAGGCTAGGGCTTGAGCTCCGCCCAGGATGCAGGCGATCGCGCGCGGCTCCTGGAAGCCCCCAGCCCCCTCGTCCTGATGGCGGCCTTCGTTCCTTCTTGGTGGAGGTGGCAAAGGAGGCAGGCCTGCGTTGCCGTGAGGGCGATCCTCACGAGGCTGATCCCTCCAGTCCCCCTCGCGAGGCAGGTCTCGCCAGCAGTCCTCGCGAGGTTGGTCACGCCACCCCTGGCGCGGGCCGCGGTCTTCCCAGCGCCCTGGGTTCCTTCCTCCTCCTCGGCCGTAACCCCGGTCGGCGCAGTCAGGGCGTCGGCCGATCCTTCCTTCTCGCACGGTGCGGAGCTCTTGACATTCGTTGGTGTTGTGGGTGTGGAGGTCGTGGTATACGCAGTACCGGCTGCCTCTGGAGGAGTCGGGTAGGTCCCTCCCACGCTTGATGTCTGGTTCGGCTGCGAGCACGGCAGCCCCCTTGCGCTTCACGTCCTTGGCCTTGGGCTTCTTCTCTTCTGGGTCCGCAGTAGGCAGCTCGAGGAGGGAGAGGCGGCCCTCCTCAGCCCTGGCGCATCTGTTCGCCAAGTTGAACAGCTCCAGGGAGGTGCAGAGGTCCTCATGCATTGCCAGCTCCACCTTCATCTTGACGTCACGCACGCCATCGGAGAAGGCCGAGATGATGGCCTCCTCGGACACCTTGGGGATCTTGAGGCGCGCGCTGTTGAAGCGCTGAATGTACTTCTGCAGGGTCTCTCCAGGTTGTTGCTTGATGCGGCGCATGTCTCTCACGGCGGGTGGCCGGTCGCGAGTACCTTGGAAGTTGGCGACGAAGCCGGTGCGCATCTGGTCCCAGGAGGAGATCGTTCCTGGAGCCAGATTCAAGAGCCAGGTGCGAGCTCCTTCCTTCAGCGCCATGGGGAACCAGTTCGCCATGACCTTCTCGTCCCCTCCGGCAGCCTCGATGCCCAGCTCATAGAGCTGGAGGAACTCTGCGGGGTCAGTTGTGCCGTCGTAGCGCGGAGGCAGATCTGGCTTGAACTTGGCGGGCCACGCGACGCTGCGCAGCTCGGGGGTGTAGGCGAGGCAGTCCGCGGTGGCCACGAAAGGCCTCGGTTGGTGAAGAGCCCGGTCTTGAGGGTCCCCACGCGCTGCAGCTTGGAGCAGGGCGGGGTCTTAGCGTGCTGGAGTGGGAGCTGGGAGCGCCCGGGCAGCCCCTTGTGGGCGAGGGATTTCTTGGCAGCTTCATTCTTGCTGCGCCGGCACCTGGCGGAGCGGGTTCCGCCCAGGGGCCATGCGCCTTGGAGCCATGGGGTCTTCTTGGGGAGGAAGCTACTGGCCCGCCCCCGGAGCTTCGTTGCCCACGCATGGCGGAGTGCGGCGCAGCGGAGCGGACGGCAGAGGGGAGCCCCCTGCGGTGCGGACGAGGTCGGCGACGCGGTCGAGCCACTCCTCAAGGACGTCATCGACGGGGCCGTAGCGCAGGAGCTCGTTTGCCGCGATGAGCGCGGCTCGTGCCTCCAAGGGTGCATGGAGCGTGCGGGACGAAGAGCCGGCCGGCGCGAGCGACGGAGAAGCGGTGTGGCCGTCCAGCCGCACGGACGGGTGCTGAGATGATGATTGCTGCTCGCCCCCCGCCGGGCCTGTGGCGGCGTTGACGGTGGGCGGCGGGGAACGACGAGGACGCCCACCGACGGGGGCGGTCTGGGCGACG
This sequence comes from Triticum urartu, assembly GCF_003073215.2. NCBI lineage: Eukaryota > Viridiplantae > Streptophyta > Magnoliopsida > Poales > Poaceae > Triticum > Triticum urartu. The sequence goes on from NC_053025.1 coordinate 29,503,987, forward strand.
CGAGAAGCGATGGCGGCTCGGCGCGGGCCCGACGAGCGTCAGACATGGTCGCGACGGTCTGAGGAGAGCGGAGTGGTGGAAGACAAATTCCGGCACACCCCTACCTGGCGCGCCAAATGTCAGATTTCGGGTTCCGGCAGACCCTTAAGGTTCGAACACCGGGGTGCGCGCAGAGATTACGCCTTCAACCTCTTCGTCTCACAAGGATCTAAGCTACTGAAAGAAATGCACAAGAGACACAAGATTTATACGGCTTCGGGCCACCGATGTGGTGTAACACCCTACTCCAGTGTGTGGTTTGTGGATTGCCTCTTGGGGCTGGTGAGGATGAACGATACAAGGAAGAACAGCCTCGCGAGGGTCTGTTCTTGGCTAGTGGGATGAACTGCTATGGAGAATGCAGCCACCCTTCTCTCTCTCTCTCTGTGACTGAGAACTCTCCGAACCTCCAACTCCCGAACCGATCGGCCTCCAGAACTCGTCCCCCGACAATGTGGGTAGCTAGTCCTATCTATAGTGGCCCTGGTCCTCTCCCCAAATATTGAGCGGGAAGGGATCCAACAATGGCGGGCTAATTTGAAGGGGGACAGCTAGTACATCTATCCTGACAAAAGCGGTCTTCGCCTGCCAAAGGCTCTGGTGATGACGCCGTGCTGGGCTCCATGGTGACCTCCGTCTCGTAGTCCTCCTGGTCTTGGTCTCGTTGCACCGGAACGGCAACCTTTGCCTGATGCCTCGGTACTCCGCGGCTGCGCTTGTCCCCTTTGCACCAAAGAGGAAAGAAGGATGCTGTGCGCGCTGGCGCCCGCCTGGCGCCTTAAGTCGTCATGGCTGACGTCACGGGCACCTCACGAGGTACCCCGCCTTGATGTCTCCTCCACCTCGCGAGCCATCCTGATGAGGCTGCTCCTGAGGAGGTGCCGTGTCGTCCGCCTCGCGAGGCTTGGCCCCTCGCGTGGGTCTTGAGTCTTGTGCTGATGAAGATGGGCCTCGTTGGGCCCCCACTTGAGCTACGCCGCAGGCCGCAGGCAGGCAAGTCTGGGGACCCCCGTTCCCAGAACACCGACAGATCCAATCCAAGATGAGCCGATCCGGACTATGGTGGTGGCTAGCCCTATTTATAGAGGCCCTAGTCCTCTTCCCAAATGTTTAGGCGGGAAGGGATCCCACATCGGCCAATTTCGAAGGGGGACAACTAGTACAAGTTATCCTGACAAAAGGTGTTCTTCGCCTGCCAAAGGCTCTGGTGGTGGCGCCGCTGTGGGCTCCACTGTGACATCCGTCCTGCCGTCCTACTAGTCTTGGTCTTGTTTCACCGATATGGAAACATTTGCCTGATGCCTTGGGACTCCTCGCCTGCGCCTGCCCCTTTAGCACCAAATAGGAAACTAGCACCCTGCGCCCGCTGGCGCCCGCCTAGCCTTGGACATCATGGCTCACGTCACGTGAACCTTGCGAGGTGCCCCTTGCATAGATATCTCCGCTCCTCGGGAGCCAGCCTAGGGAGGCTGCCTCGGAGGAGGTCTTGGTGTTGTCCGCCTCGCGAGGCTTGGCCCCTCGTGAGGGTCTTGAGTGGTTGCTGGTGAAGATGGGTCGTACCAGGCTGCTGGATGAGCCACACCCTGGGCAGCAGACACGCAAGTCTGGGTACCCCCATTCCCAGGACGCCAACACATTTCGCGTGTCGGGATTTCGCAGGAGATGGGAGTTTTCGCTCGTGTTGTAATTTTGGGATAGCAAGGCGTGGGTTGGGATGGAGGGAGTTTTCGGAGCACAACGAGACAAAGATATATCTTAAATATTTCTGGGTAAGAAGGCGCGGGTTGAAATTTCCGGACAAGCCTAACGTGTATTGTACCAAATCAATTCGCACTTTCGTCGACAAAAAACAAAAAGAAATCAATTCGCACCACACAAGAGAGTCTAGTCCCGTTTATTGTACCAAATCAATTCGCACTACAAATGCCATTCAAAACTTTGAATTCATGTTATGTTCAATTAAAAAATTTCACTACATGCATAATGCATGGAACCTGCTACTCAAATGAATGTTTTAGTTCATTCCAAACGTATATACTACCGCTTCAATATGAGCTAAATTTGAATTCGTTTCTCTATTTGAATAAGATCTACAATAATGATTGTTGTGAAGTCAAACCATTAGAATCCGTTTATCTATTTTAATAAGATCTACAATCATCATTATTGTCAAGTTAAACCATCGTCTCTGTGTTATCTTCACAGCACACCACATGATTACTGCCGAGTTAGATATGAACTATGTGTACTATATGAACCCGAACTCGATTTTTTGAATCCACTTTATGTTGATTTCAAATCACAGTACATTTCAAGTTCTAGCTAGATATTCATAATCTAAACCATGTCACATATGTATAATGTATTTATCACATAATGTATGGTGCCCCGCCCCCTACGCCTACAAGTATTTAGATGTGAGTTGCAAACGCCACACATTACCACAATTTCAAATAAAATGTGAGATTGTTCGATATATAGTATTGTTTATATTGTTCGATATTTAGTTGTAAGTTGCAAACGCCACACATTATCACAAATTCAAATAACACATTTAGCTGCGATTTGCAAAAGCCATGCATTATCACATTATGGTATAACATGTGCAAAACCACAACACACATATCACCGCTTTATTCATGCATGCATGTGTTTATAACACTATGATCTCCTATTCAAATATATGAATCCACTTTCATATCAAATTATGATCTTTGTTAGTCTCTTACACCCACACAATCCTCTAACCTTTGTAGCTAGCACTAACTTTCTCTCGTGCATGCACACGCCCTCCTCGCCCTACCCCTTCCCCAACATTCTATCCATCGCGCACATTCATTTTTTTCTTTAGGTCGTTCTCCCACAGTCTCCACAACTCCTTTCCAACACACACCGATCGATAAACCTCTCCAGCGATGTCTGCCTACAACATACACACGCACCTTCCATCTCCTCCTTTCTGTGTCCATGCCTCGTGTCTCTCATACGGTCTCACACACGTGTAAACTCTCGCCCCTCTTTTCATCGATCTCACAATCGCACACTTGTCCCCCTATCTAGCTAGTAGCTCGGCCTCTCGCACCACCTCCTAGCTCCATTCTTTCTGTCTATCCGTCTCGCTGGGCCTTATTTGCCTCTAGCAAATGGATGTACACCGACCGATCTCCCGCTGTACATATAGCTAGCTAGGTCCTTATAACTCGTTTTTCCCACGCGTCAATTGATCTACCTCATTAGTTATGTCTCTCCCTTCCTCCGACAAACAATAACTGATCTACCAATCTAGTTAGGTTTGCTTACCAAACACATGGTTCCCTTTATCAACCATGCATGTGTCCTCACACATCTATCACGCACAGGCACACACAGAAATACATCCCCACTCTTATTGATAATATTGCAGTTCTACCCTCAGTTTGTCTAGTAGGCCTCTCCCACCATCCTCGAGAAGCAACTCCATCACCCATCCAACACTCTACCTCTCTCTCTCTCTCCTTCAGTTATGTATGGATGTCGACCGATCTGCCTCGAGACATAGCTGGGTCTCTCCTTCTCAACACATATACGAGTCGTTCTACCTCTCTAGTTAGGCCTCTGCCTCCCCCTCCCCCCCACACACGCACCGATACATCGAGCTCTCTAGTCATGTCTCCCTACCACACACAAACTTGCCCTGTGCCCTCTGACATTCCGGTAGGTCAGTCGTCCTATATCTTTGACTTGCACACACACAATTTCGATGGCTCTCTTCATCGATCTCGCACCCACCCACTTGATCCTCTCTTCGACTCTATCGATATCTATGACCCCTCCCTCTCTTCTCGTGGATCGCCCCCCTCTATATATGATATAGATAGGCCTCTATTTCTGTAGCGATCCGACCTCAAATGGTCAAATCTCTATGCATAAGTGTCATCCCTGGATCAGTAATGCTAACACACACAATACTTGAAGGATTTATAACAGAGTAGCAATCATAGACTTATTACATCGAATGTCTCAAAAGAGAACTTATGAAAATAAGTATGGCTTAAGGCCATCTAAGTAAGATAACAGCGGAAGGCTTGGAAGATAAAGTGAGCCCATCAACTCCAACGACATAACTGAGTGCAAGACGAACGACCTAGCGCACCTTACTCTTTGTCTGAAAAGTCTGCAACATGATATGTTGCAGCCCGAAACGGGTTAGCACATGGAATATGCTGGCAAGATAACACATTAGAGCAATGGACAAGTAAATGCAATCACTACATGCATATATGGCTGGTGGAGGCTCTATGGTTATAATGTTTTTGTGAAAAGCCAATTTTTCCCTACAACAAAGGAATATATTTTATTTAACTATCATGGTAGTTGAAAAACATTGAGAATGGTAAATCCCCATCTCAATCCCAATTAAAATTAATTAACATCCCAACAAATTAATTTAGAGTGATGAGATCCACATGATAATTCAAGAACCAGATACTCAAGATGTCCATTACCGAGGACACGACTAATCATGATTAGTTTGTACACTCTGCAGAGGTTTGCACACTTCTCCCCACAAGACTCGATCTCCTTCGTTGTATTTCTCGCACTGCATGGTGTTTGAGAAACGGATGACCAAGACATAGTTTTTCTGAAGAGGTCCCCTTAACCGATAGATAGGCCGGTACACCTACAATCCCCTACATCTGTTAGCCCATCATGGAAAGGTTTCCCACAACTTACTCAACTATGCCAGAGCCCATAATGGCATGTGGCTACACACGGAAGTTTCCAGCATGAATAATCTTATGATCCCTTTGAGCCTGGGTGACGAACCAAAAAGGACATCACTGGTATATCCCCAGGTGCCCACAACCAATCCACCCAGATGTGTGTTTAAGTAGCCACCTTAAGTAAACCATTAATTAATAATCTCACATCTTTCATGGATTCACTCAAACGCAATCCACCTCTACGAGCATAGCATGGCGATATAAACATAACATAGAAGTAACTCCTAGGGTTTGATAATAAAAAGGGTAATAGGTTCTACCTCATCATCTACTTCACAAACCCACAGGTTAAGAGATCCTACTCATGCAATGTTTGAGGGTTGAAACTAATGCATAAAAATGGGTAAAAGGGATATGATCAAAGTGTTACTTGCCTTGTGGATGATCCGCAAAACCTAGTGATTCGTAGTAGCACGCTACGCACTCCGGGAATTCTAGCGCAAACAAACAATAGCATACATAAGCACTCAAGAATAGATGCATGGGTAAAATCTCGAATAAGAGGATCGAATCTGAAAACTCAACTGAAGAGATTCAATTTGCAAAAAGAATCAATCGAATCGGAGCTACGGAACTGAAACTACGGTCAAAAGAACTTTGAAAAAAAATCCGCTTGAAACCTAATTTTAAAATTGTCAAAACCTTGTTCAAGTTGATTAAACAGAAAGAGGGGTTCGATACGAAGATTTTGGCATTGGATTCACTGGATTTGGACAAACAGTTAAGAAACGGCGGGCACTTGAAAATTAGGGGCTAATCTGCGATAAAAATAATCGCGGATAGGTCCCTGACCGAAAATAAAATAAAAAGAAAAGACTAACGAACAAACGTTCGCTGTCTGAACCTAACCGGTGAATAGCGTTCATTGGAATGAAAGAATGGACAAACGTCCGCTAAGTAAATACACTGACGAAAACCGAACCGATAAAAAACGCATCTAGGGTTAGAAAAGCCGAACGGTTTTTACCTAAACCGAAAATGAAACAATAGCGGGTCCGGCGAACGGCGGCGGCGGCGAGCGGTGGCGGCAACGCGCTAGGGTTAGGGTTTCGAGGCGGGGCGGCTTGGTGGGCTGGGGGGGCTCGGGCGGCGGCTTATAAAGCCTGCCCGACAGGAGTCCGGGTCGGTCACAGCCCGTTTAGGTCGGCTGCCTTTAGAAAAAATAGATTCCATCGGAAAAATCCTAAAAAATAAAATAAAAATCTAAAAATACCAAAACAACTTTTCACCGTCTAAATAGAATATTTAGAACAAGGTGAACATTTTCTTGGCCTAAAAATGCAATTTTGAAAAATGCATATTTTTCTAATTCAAATAAGATAGTGATAAAATCCAAATAAAATAATTTATTTGATTTTAATAATTTTTCTCCAATATTTCCATTACTTTGGAGAAGTCATATTATCTCCTCTCATATATTTTAATTTGAAATATTTTTGGAGAGAAAAAGTAATAAAATCAAAATGATCCTTGTTTTCGATATTTGAGAAAATTCAAATATGAAAACAGTGAAATCCCCAACTCTCTCCGTGGATCCTTGAGTTGCTTAGAATTTCGAGGATCGCAAAACATGATGCAATAAAATATGTTATGCAATATGATGTCCTATGTATAACATTCCAAATTGAAAATTTGGGATGTTACAATTTCACACACATTGCATGTGTCGAGTTTTTGTTTGAGATGTCATCAACACATATTCCCACAAATACATTCACAAAATCACCCCCAACAAAAAACACTCACGAACCCACACGCCATCTGTCTTTGTATCTGTCTCACACACACCCACGTAGGTGCGGGACGTGCACGAAGAGAAGAGGTGCACGCAGGGCGCACATACTACCGTCTCTTTCCCAACCACACCCGCGCGGGTACACGGTGGAGCTCATTTCTGTACGAAAAGGCAGCCCACGTGGTAATTTTACACATGTACTTGTTGTCCACTTGATGGAGGATCGTCTACCATGGGTAAACAAACAAATTGCGACTTGATGCGTTATGTTAAAAAAGAGGCAAACCAAGTGGGGCCTACCTTAGAGGCAAGGCTCTATACACCGAGATGCTCTGTATGTATTACTTTTGATGTGTCCCGTCAACTCGCAGAACAAGGAGAAGCTTGCTTAGTACGCCATCTCCCCCACCCACGGGCGCGGTGGCTCGCAGGACAAGGTGAAGCTTGCTTACTACGCCTTACGCCAGCTCCCTCGCCCACGTGCGCGGTAGCTCGCAGGACGAGGAGAAAATTTTACTACTCCATCCATTTACTACTCGTCCCTACCTTGGTTAGAGAGATTATCATATCGTTTGGAATATATGTCCTTTAGTAGATTTCAATATGAACTAGTACTCCACTAGTAGATACTCCAAACACTGATGTATATAGACATATTTTAGAGTGTAGATTCACTCATTTTGCTCCGTATGTAGTCCATATTGAAACAGACGTAATAGTACGCACTCTCCCTCGCCCCTCGACCCTTGCCCACATGGTGGACGTGCATAAATTCATTAGGTCTCATATAGCCAAAACGATATATACTGCAGCACTGACACCTATCCAACGTATCTATAATTTTTGATTGTTCCATGCTATTATATTATACTATTTTGGATGTTTAATGGGATTTATTATGCACTTTTATATTATTTTTGGGACTAACCTAATAACCGAAGGCCCAGTGCAAATTGCCGTTTTTTTGCCTATTTTAGTGTTTCGTAGAAAAGGAATATCAAACGGAATGAAACCTTCACGAGGATCATTTTTGGAACAAACATGATCTAGGAGACTTGGAGTGGACGTCAAGAAAGAAGCGAGGAGGCCATGAGGCAGGAGGGCACGCCCCCACCCTCGTGGGCCCCTCGCAGCTCCACCGACCTACTTCTTCCTCCTATATATACTCATATACCTCGAGAACATCCAGGAGCACCACTAAACCCTATTTCCACCGCCGCAACCTTCTGTAACCGTGAGATCCCATCTTGGGGCTTCTACATCAACACCATAACCTCTCCGATGATGTGTGAGTAGTTTACCACCGACCTTCGGGTCCATAGTTGTTAGCTAGATGGCTTCTTCTCTCTCTTTGGATGTCAATACAATGTTCTCCTCGATCTTCTTGGAGATCTATTCGATGTTATTCTTTTTGCGGTGTGTTTGTCGAGATCCTATGAATTGTGGGTTTATGATCAAGATTATCTATGAACAATATTTGATTCTTCTTAGAATTCTTTTATGCATGAGTTAATATCTTCGCAACTCTCTTCGAATTATCAGTTTGGTTTGGCCTACTAGATTGATCTTTCTTGCAATGGGAGAAGCGCTTAGCTTGGGTTCAATCTTGCGGTGCTCGATCCCAGTGACAAAAAGGGAAACGACACATATTGTATTGTTGCCATCGAGGATAAAAAGATGGGGTTTATATCATATTGCTTGAGTTTATCCCTCTACATCATGTCATCTTGCCTAATGCGTTACTCTGTTCTTATGAACTTAATACTCTAGATGCATGCTGGATAGCGGTCGATGTGTGGAGTAATAGTAGTAGATGTAGAATCGTTTCGGTCTACTTGTCGCGGACGTGATGCCTATATACATGATCATGCCTAGATATTCTCATAATATGCGCTTTTCTATCAATTGCTCGACAGTAATTTGTTCACCCACCGTAGAATTTGCTATCTTGAGAGAAGCCACTAGTGAAACCTATGCCCCCGGGTCTATTTTCCATTATATTAATCTCCGGTCAACTAGCCATTTCTGTCCCGTTTATTTTGCAATCTTTATTTTCCAATCTATACAACAAAAATACCAAAAATATTTATCTTATTATCTTTATCAGATCTCACTTTTGCAAGTGGTCATGAAGGGATTGACAACCCCTTTATTGGGTTGGTTGCAAGGTTCTTGATTGTTTGTGCAGGTACGAGGGACTTGCGTGTAGTCTCCTACTGGATTGATACCTTGGTTCTCAAAAGCTAAGGGAAATACTTACTCTACTTTGCTGCATCACCCTTTCCTATTCAAGGGAAAACCAACGCATGCTAAAGAGGTAGCAAGTACCATTATTGCTCGACTTCCTGAAGAGGCGAAGAGCCAATCGCAAGGTTAATATTTTGGAGATGCCAAGCGCAAGGTTTATAGGAGAATGAGTAGTACTAGTACTAGTAGTATGTGTCAGTGGTACATACTATACGAGGAAGAAGCCAACAAGATGTATGTTTTGCGTGACAGTCTCTTCTTACAAGACGCGCTAGACCTAGTGGACCTCATTGTTGCAATGGGACTACTCCCTATCATAGATGGCACGATTTAGAGTGGTGGGCAGCGGGCATAATTCGGAGCTGCTTAGTCTTAAACCCCATGAAGAAGTCCCATCGAAAGGAATAGCCATCCTCTACACATGCTCCTATGTAAAGTGACAGTGAAGGGATTGACAACCCCTTTATCGCGTTGGTTGCGAGGTTCTTGTTTGTTTTTGCAGGTAGGAGGGACTTGCGTGTAGTCTCCTACTAGATTGATACCTTGTTTCTCAAAAACTAAGGGAAGTACTTACGCTACTTTGTTGCATCACCCTTTCCTCTTCAAGGGAAAACCAACGCATGCTCAAGAGGTAGCAAGAAGGATTTCTGCCGCCGTTACCGGGGAGATCTATGCCAAGTCAAGACACACCAAGTACCCATCACAAACTCATATCCCTCGCATTACATTATTTGCCATTTGCCTCTTATTTTCCTCTCCACCACTTCTAAAACGATTTTCGAAAACCTTTGCCTTTTCTTCGCCTGTTCCCGTATGTATCTTTGTTTGTGTTTCCATGTGCCTTCTATTTTCTTTCATCTTTTCTTGCTAAAAATCTATCGATATGGATCCACTTAAAGTGTTCTACTTGGATCATCTTCGATCCTTATGAGCTTGTGCGGGAACCCCAACTAGCCTAGTTGATGGGAAATCTTTAGATGAGCATGCTCATTTTGTGCGTCACCGTTTGTCTGAAAAAGGGACACTCTTATGGGATCAAATAGATAAATTTCTATGTTATGCTTGGAATCTTTGTGAAATTTATGATTTTACTTGTTGCTCTAAGAACCCTAAAAAGGACCTCCCCTACCTATGTGAGTTTAATGATAATGAAATCTTATCTTCTTATGCAAAGAGTGTTTATAGTTACTACGATATCGAACAAATTGAAGAATTTGTTGCTTTTAAGGGTGCTTATGAAGTTGCTTATTTGATTGAAAAGCATGATTGCAATGATGTTATTATAAATTCTGTTAATGTCAATTGTGTTAATGATATGCAAAACCCTAAGCTTGGGGATGCTAATCTTGCTATGTCTACTACTTGTTGCAATGATCATGATTGGGGTGATTCTTCTTATGATCTTAAAAATTTATTTAAGCCCCATGATAAATATGAGATTGATAATAATGTTTGCAATAATAATGAAAGTGGGTTTGGAAGAGTGTCAACTTTAGATCCCACATATTTGGAGAATGCTCAATATTATGAAGTTTTTGATAAAAGTAGGTTTGGAGAGGTCATGACTTTAGTTAATGTTAATCCCACTATTTTGGAAGAGTGTCAACTTTGCATACATGTGGATCTTGTTAAGAATATGTTTTGTGATAGCTATATTGTTGAATTTGCTTATGATCCTACATGTAATTATTACGAGAGAGGAAAATATGGTTGTAGAAATTTTCATGTTACTAAATTACTTCTCGTTATGTTGAGATTGCTATTGTTTCTTTCTGCTTCCTTGCATAAGCTAGTTTTTGCTTGTCTTGATAATTTGTTTTCCTATAATATGCCTATTCATAGGAAGTATGTTAGACTTAGATGTGTTTGTCACATGTTTTATGATTCTCTCTTTGTGCTTCAATTCTTGTCTTTAATGTGAGCATCATTGAAATCTATTTGCCTAGATAGGGGCGTTAAACGATAGCGCTTGTTGGGAGGCAACCCAATTTTATTTTTGTTCCTGTTTATTAATAAATAAATCATCTATCCTCTGTTAATATTGTGTTTTTTATGTTTTAATTAGTGTTTGTGCCAAGTAAAGCCTTTAGGATCTTCTTGGATGATTGTTGTTTGATGCTGAAAAAACAGAAAGTTTGCGTTCACGAGAATAATTTACATTTTTAACTAGAGAGCGATAAAATACCAATTCCAACTGAAGTAGATCAATATTCAAATTATTTGGGTCTTCCTATTTTGGTAGGAGTTTTTGAGTTACAGAAGTATTCGAAACCTACAGATTACTACAGACTGTTCTGTTTTTGGCAGATTCTGTTTTTCGTGTGTTGTTTGCTTATTTTGATGAATCTATGGCTAGTATCGGGGGGTATGAACCATAGAGAAGTTGGAATACAGTAGGTTTAACACCAATATAAATAAAAAATGAGTTCATTACAGTACCTTGAAGTGGTGGTTTGTTTTCTTATACTAACGGAGCTCATGAGATATTCTCTTGAGTTTTGTGTTGTGAAGTTTTCAAGTTTTTTGGTAAAGATTTGATGGATTTTGGAACAAGGAGTGGCAAGAGCCTAAGATTGGTCATGCGCAATGCACCCCGAGGTAAAATTCAAGGAAAACCAAAAGCCTAAGCTTGGGGATGCCATGGAAGGCATCCCCTCTTTCATCTTCGTCCATCGATAACTTTACTTGAGGCTATATTTTTACTCACCACATGATATGTGTTTTGCTTGGAGCATATTGTATGATTTGAGTCTTTGCTTTTTTTAGTTTACCACAATCATCCTTTCTGTACACACCTTTTGGAGAGACACACATGAATCAAAATTTATTAGAATAATCTATGTGCTTCACTTATATCTTTTGAGCTAGATAATTTTGCTCTAGTGCTTCATTTGTATCTCTTTAGAGCACGGTGATGGTTTTTTGTAGAAAGTATTGATATCTCATGCTTCACTTATATTATTTTGAGAGTCTTTTATAACAGCATGGTAGTTTTCTTTGGCTATAAAATTAGTCCTAATATGATAGGCTTCCAAGATGGGTATAATAAAAACTTTCATAAAAAGTGCATTGAATACTATGAGAAGTTTGATACTTGATGATTGTTTTGAGATATGAAGATGGTAATATTAGAGTTGTGCTAGTTGAGTAGTTGTGAATTTGAGAAATACTTGTGTTGAAGTTTGCAAGTCCCGTAGCATGCACGTATGGTAACCGTTGTGTGACAAATTTGAAACATGAAGTGTTCTTTGATTGTCATCCTTATGAGTGGGAGTCGGGGACGAGCGATGGTCTTTTCCTACCAATCTATCCCCCTAGAAGCATGCGCGTAATGCTTGGTTTTTGATGACTTGTAGATTTTTGCAATAAGTTTGTGAATTCTTTATGACTAATGTTGAGTCCATGGATTATACGCACTCTCACCTTTCCATCATTGCTAGCCTCTTCGGTACTGTGCATTTCCCTTTCTCACCTTGAGAGTTGGTGAAAACTTCGCCGGTGCATCCAACCCCCGTGGTATGATATGCTCTATCACACATAAACCTCCTTATATCTTCCTCAAAACAGCCACCATACGTACCTATTATGGGCCATTCCGAGATATATTGCCATGCAACTTTCCACCGCTTCATTTATTATGACACGCTTCATCATTGCCATATTGCCTTGCATGATCATGTAGTTGACATCGTATTTGTGGCAAAGCCACTATGCATATTTGTCATACATGTCACTCTTGATTCATTGCCCATCCTGGTACACTGCCGGAGGCACTCATATAGAGTCATATTTTGTTCCAGTATCGAGTTGTAATCATTGAGTTCTAAGTAAATAGAAGTGTGATGATCATCATTAATAGAGCATTGTCCCAAATAAAAAATAAAAAAAGAGAAAAGATAAATAAAAAAGGGAAGGCCCAAAAAAAGAGAAAAGAAATAAAAGGGGCAACGCTACTATCCTTTTTTCCACACTTGTGCTTCAAAGTAGCACCGTGATCTTTATGATAGAGAGTCTCTTGTTTTGTCACTTACATATACTGGTGGGAATTTTTCATTTGAGAACTTAGCTTGTATATTCCAACAATGGGCTTCCTCAAATGCCCTAGGTCTTCGTGAGCAAGCAAGTTGGATGCACACCCACTTAGTTTCTTTTGTTGAGCTTTCATACATTTATAGCTCTAGTGCATCCGTTGCATGGCAATCCCTATGCCTTGCAATGACATCAATTGATGGGCATCTCCCTAGCCCGTTGATTAGCCGCGTCAATGTGAGACTTTCTTCTTTTTTGTCTTCTCCACATAACCCCCATCATTATATTCTATTCCACCCATAGGGCTATATCCATGGCTCACGCTCATGTATTGCGTGAAAGTTGAAAAAAGTTTGAGATTACTAAAGTATGAAACAATTGCTTGGCTTGTTATTGGGGTTGTACAAGATGACAACATTTTTGTGTGACAAAAATGAAGCATAGACAAACTATATGATTTTGTAGGGATAAGCTTTCTTGGGCCATGTTATTTTGAGAAGACATAATTTCTTAGTTAGTTAGTATGCTTGAATTATTATTATTTTTATGTCAATATTAAACTTTTATCTTGAATCTTTCGGATCTGAACATTCATGCCACAATAAAGAGAATTACTTTGAAAACTATGTTAGGTAGCATTCCACATCAAAAATTCTGTTTTTATCATTTACCTACTCGAGGACGAGCAGGAATTAAGCTTGGGGATGCTTGATACGTGTCCAACGTATCTATAAGTTTTGATTGTTCCATGCTATTATATTATCTGTTTTGGATGTTTAATGGGCTTTATTGTGCACGTTTATATTATTTTTGGGACTAACCTATTAACTGAAGGCCCAGTGCAAATTACTGTTTTTTTGCCTATTTCAGTGTTTCACAGCAAAGGAATATCAAATGGAATGAAACCTTCGCGAGGATCGTTCTTGGAACAAACATGCTCCAGGAGACTTGGAGTGGACGTCAAGAAAGAAGCGAGTAGGCCACAAGGCAGGAGGGCGCGCCTCAGGGGGTGGGCGTGCCCCCCACCCTTGTGGGCCCGTCGCAGCTCCACCGACCTACTTCTTCCTCCTATATATACTCATATACCCCGAAAACATCCAAGAGCGCCACGAAACCCTATTTCCACCACCGCAACCTTCTGTACCCATGAGACCCCATCTTGGGGCCTTTTCTGGTGCTCTGCCGGAGGGGGAATCGATCACCGAGGGCTTCTACATCAACACCATAGCCTCTCCGATGATGTGTGAGTAGTTTACCACCGACCTTCGGGTCCATAGTTATTAGCTAGATGGCTTCTTCTCTCTCTTTCGTTCTCAATACAAAGTTCTCCTCAATGTTCTTGGAGATCTATTCTATGTAATACTTTTTGCGGTGTGTTTGTCGAGATCCAATGAATTGTGGGTTTATGATCAAGATTATCTATGAACAATATTTGATTCTTCTTTGAATTCTTATATGCATGACTTGATATCTTTGCAAGTCTCTTCGAATTATCAGTTTGGTTTGGCCTACTAGATTGATCTTTCTTGCAATGGGGGAAGTGCCTAGCTTTGGGTTCAATCTTGCAGTGCTCGATCCCAGTGACAGAAAGGGAAACGACACATATTGTATTGCTGCCATCGAGGATAAAAAGATGGGGTTTATATCATATTGCTTGAGTTTATCCCTCTACATCGAGTCATCTTGCCTAATGCGTTACTCTGTTCTTATGAACTTAATACTCTAGATGCATGATGGATAGCGGTCGATGTGTGGAGTAATAGTAGTAGATGCAGAATCATTTCGGTCTACTTGTCATGGACGTGATGCCTATATACATGACCATGCCTAGATATTCTCATAACTATGCACTTTTCTATCAATTGCTCGACAGTAATTTGTTCACCCACCGTAGAATTTGCTATCTTGAGAGAAGCCACTAGTGAAACCTACAGCCCCCGGGTTTATTTTCCATTATATTATTCTCCCGTCAACTAGACATTTCTGTCGCCGTTTATTTTGCAATATTTATTTTCCAATCTATACAACAAAAATACCAAAAATATTTATCTTATTATCTTTATCAGATCTCACTTTTGCAAGTGGCCGTGAAGGGATTGACAACCCCTTTATCGTGTTGGTTGCAAGGTTCTTGATTGTTTGTGTAGGTACGAGGGACTTGCGTGTAGTCTCCTACTGGATTGATACCTTGGTTCTCAAAAACTGAGGGAAATACTTACTCTACTTTGCTGCATCACCCTTTCCTCTTCAAGTGAAAACCAATGCATGCTGAAGAGGTAGCAAGTACCATTATTGCTCGACTTCCCGAAGATGCGAAGAGCTAATCGCAAGGTTAATATTTTGGAGATGCCAAGCGCAAGCACTACAAAAAAAATACACTTCCGTGATGATACGGTTTTGTCACAGTAGGTCGCGTTTTTTGTCATGCATGTACATCCATGACGATTTTATGACAGAATCAAGATAGTCATACCTGTGTTGTCATAGAAGTGTTCCATGACATTACCAAAATTATCATCACGGAAGTGTCCACTTCCATGACGATAAATCGCGCGTCACAGGAGTGCTTTCGTCAAGGATGACCGACACATGGCATCCACCATAACGGAACGCCGTTAAGCTATCGGGTCCGGTTTTGGATCCGATAACCCGCTAATAGCCCCGACCAATGGGGGTTTTCCACATGTAAAATCATCATTGGCTGGAGGAAACATGTGTCGGCTCACCGTTGGGACAGATGTCGTCCACTCATTGGACCGAAGGCGCCTATGATATGTCGACACGTGGCACGGCCGAACAGAGGGCCATTCCTGTGAAAAGGCCGGCCCGTTTGACTTGGTCAAAAGGTGGCGGGCCGGCCCAAGGAAAGCCTGTTAACGGCCTGTTCGCATATAGCCCATTTACAGCCCGCTAACCCAGGTCCTGTTACGACCTATCCAAATTAGGCCCAGTAGCGTCATCTGGGCCATCCAATATGATCCCAACCCATTTTAAGTTCCGGCCCATGTATGGCCCATGACGTCTTTCGGCCGATATGAGGCCCTTTGTTACTCTTGGCCCATTAAGGCCCGTGGTGAAACTGGCCCGTAATGAACAGTGTATCACATTATACCCATTAACGGCCCATTAATCCATTGGGCCGTTTGCAGCCCATGTTATCTTTCGGCCTTCTCAGGGCCCATTTATTCTTGGGCTCATTTCCAGCATTCGGTTACTTACGGCTCGTTACTGCCATTTTCTGCTTGTGTGCCAAATTCAGCCCGTGGTTACAGTCAGCTCGTTTGTGGTCCGTTAATACGTTGGGCCATTTTCATAGCGTCATCAAATACGTCCTTTTAACGACGGCCCATTATGGTCGGCCCATGAATGGACGATTCCAAATCTAGCCCGTTTACGGCCATAATGCGGTCTGTTTTTGGCCCATGTTTGGCCAATCGATCATATGGCCCGAATAAGGCCCATTGATGATACGGCCCGTAGAAGGCCCATTGTTTCTACGGCCCGTAAAGGCCCATTGTTTCTACGGACCATAGAAGTCCCATTGTTTCTACGGCCCGTAGGAGGCCCCGTGTCACTACAGTAAATATAGATTTAGACCTGCTAATGGCCCAAGATGATTATAGGCCCACGTTTTGGCCCATATGAGTAACGGGCCGGCCTAAAGACCGACAACACTGAGATCCACCGAACCTTCCGGCCTAAATTACAGCATACCGACCAAATAATAAACCTAGACTATACAATAAAGTAATTACGACATATTACATCACTTGGAATCAAAGTTCGCTACCGGTGATAATAAAGCGCAACATGATCGCGGATTACATACACTGGGCATCAAAGTTCGCCACCAGTGCATATAAATGCATCGACAAAAGAATATACAAAACTGAGAGCACTTCAGAAGGCAATAGACCTGGCAAGGTTGGGCCCCACAAGCAGTCGAACTAGCTGATGATACCTTAGTTGTGTCAACGATAGACGCTTCATCCCTAGCTGTATGGCACCATAGTGCGCAAGGCAGTCCCCTGACATCTTCATTACATCTTTGACTTCAAGTCGGAGCTGAGCTGAAGCAAGCCTTTCCGCTTTAAGTTGAGACAGAAGAAGTCGAACTGATTGAGGCAGCGACTGCACAGAGGTTGTCTCACACCTGCTGGTGAGTAGCTTCAACCCACTGTCTTCATCAAGATAGGACCTTGGGGTCATCTCGTTTTCCTCAAGATGGTTTGGCTCACTATCTTTCCTAAAGTTCTGCCTGGCATAAGAGATACGACTCTGATAGAGAAACAAGGAGACACGTAACATGTTTCACAATTATATAAGCAAATAAATGAATCCGTTCTGCATAAGGAACATGTTTTTACAACTACAATTTAAAACTGGTAGTTGTTGCAAACATCCAATCAGATGTAAACAGCAGTGGAGGAAATGATGCCTATCCAAATCTATACTAGAACAAAGTTTGAAGGCTTGAGAAGGATGAACTTACATTACATGTTAACACAGGCTGGACAAAGCCCTTCTCCATGTTGATGGAAGGATAATTCAATAAATTCCCCAAAGAAAATTATTTATAAGCATTGCCATTATTCTACATTTTGCAAAGAGTAAATATAGATCAAATAATATTGGAAGAAATAGAGGATAATGAAGCTCAGGTGCAGACTAATGATACATAATCAAATAGCAATTAATTAAGTATAGCGTTACAAGGGAAAAGGTATTGACAAGAGGAATGCAGACATCAACATGTGTAGTGGCATTGGCTTTATTCAATATTTTGGTAAGAGTAAATGTAGATATGATAATTTGGAGAAAGTGGAGGGCAGGGCAGATAAGATGCAGAGTAATGCTAGACAATCAACTATCTCGCGATACATGTACAATAATACCACCACCGTCCGTTATTACTTGTCGCTCAAATGGATGCATCCAACACTATTAAGTTCTAAATACATCCAATTAATCAACAATTAATTCGATACAGAGGGAGTACATGACAACATGTACTTACATGAGCAATCCAAAACTTCATAACCATTGTGTTAATTCTACATTTATCTAAGAGTAAATATAGATCTTATAAGTTCAAGCAAAGGGAGGATAAAGAAGCGAACATTTACAGTGATGCTACATAATCAAACAACAATGAGTGTATTGACAAGAGCACTGCAGAGCCCAGTATTGTCGTGAGATCCTATGATCCTTTGAGCATTGAAATTCATCTGAAATTAGTTTTCATACAAGAGAGAAGGTAAGGCACATGCAGAAATTTAGGAGTTCAAATTTTGAATTGATATCATAGACAGTACCTGACGCTGGGCTCTCAGCAGTTCTAATAGGGGTTTGGCCACTGAAGTAGGGGTAAAGTCTGGTACAGTTGGGCCTATGTTTTCTGTGGCTGCTGATCTATCTGATTTAATAGGTATCACTACCTTTTCCAAATACCTAGTTTGTACTCTTGAGGATCTGCACTTACCCTCTTCCTTTTGGACATCTATTACGAAAGAACAACATTTGACTGGAAAAACATAGTATGACGACACATGGAATAGGTACAGAAAATGGATAGGTATGGCATATACTCATATATGATGCTTAAACTAAGCAGATGGTGTAACAAAGTAGAAGTAATGCAAGAGGTCAGATGCAAAATATGTGCGACCAATACAACCTTGCCAAGTTAGAGCATGCACCTTGATGGGTGAATAAGATAGGTCGTCCTCCACCATGCCAAGTTTGTTAGCCAGTGGATTGTTCCGCAATATTCCTCTCGTGCGCCCATTCTCATATTCATTTTGATAATGTTCAATACCTGACATGGATGAAAACATAAAAACAAGTGAGATTATCTTTGTAATGCAGAAGTGATTCTAATCCAATACTTCCTCCCTGTAAACCCCTTCGTGCTATATCTACAATTCTTCTAAGAGGTGCCATGCATGCTGTAACTTGGTGTGTGCATTAATATAATGTGGCCTATTAATCAAAATATGAGAGCTCCAAAAGTGATGATACTTTGCAGATGACAGCTTCAACATATAGTAAAGAAGAACAAGTCAACCTGACCTGACAGATTCAAAATATACTAAGGGAGAATAACTCGACCTGACCAGTCGTGCACAAGAGAAGAGGATCATCTTAAAGAAGAGCAGAAGAGCAAGCAGATTGAAGATATTACAAGTCTTTCTATACAATGTCAGTTGGCCACCCATGATGATCCAGAGCGCACACAGAAATACTATTCCTTTCGGTCTCTCCATATGTGGCTCACATGCATTTCGAAACTAAAGTAGGAACATTTAGCTGACCAATTAAACATCTCTCAGTTTTACTAATATCAGCATAATATCAAATTTGAATTTGTACAACTAAGCTTGTTTAGCTCGATGGGTCAAGCAGTGCTATTATGACACGAACCACGTAGGCTGATCGTGGTCATCATAAAATGGGGAAACCGTAAGAATGATTAGTATAGTGTTGACCGTGGTAGTGGGATGGCAGATCTGAAGCTGCAAACCGCACAAAGGGTAGTTAGCACCCGATGTTTGCTTTGAAATAACAACTAAGACTTGGTATGGACAAGAAAGTACAGTCAACAAGTGACAAAGAAATGCAATTCTGCTGTCTCTCTATATGTCGCGACATGCATTTGGAAACTCAAGTGGGACCTTTAGCTAGCCAATTAAATGTGTCTGTTAACTAATATCAGTATCATATCACAATCATATTTGAACAACTAAGCTTTGGAATTTTGAGTGTTGTGTTGTTTAGCTTGAAGGGTGGAGTAATGCTAGTACGACAGAAAGCACCTACGCAGATCATAGTAGAGTAGATAAAAGGGGAAAACCCTAAGCATCAAGAGTAAAATCAGGAAAGTGGAACTAGCTGGACCAGTAGGTGGCGCACATGATTTTTGAAATGAATATAGGAACATTAGGTGACCAATTAAACTTTCTCTGTTTTAGTAATATGAGCATCATATCAGATTCATATTTCAACACGTAAGCTTTGGAATTATGAGTGGCGTGTTGTTTCGCTTGATGGGTTGAGGTCTTGAGGAGCAGTGCTAGCACGACACGAAGCAGTGAAGCACCTACGATGATGGTAGTGAATATAAAGGGGGAAAACCATAAGCTTTATGAGTATAGTGACCGTGACATGGCAGATCTGAAGGTGCAAACCGGACAAAGCTACTTCGCAACCAATGTTTGCATTCAACTAGCCACTACGATTTGGTACTGACAAGAAAAGTACAGTAAACAATTTAAGATCTATTTTCTGGGTGAGATCAATAACTTAAGCACATATGGAAGAGTACCAGCTCTCTTGCGACGCTGTGTAGGACCGTGCTGATACGTTGAGGGTGCTGCGGGTGCGATGGCTATCGGTGGCGGGGAAGCAGACTTTAGATGGCAGAAGGCCGGGTCGGGGGATAAATCCTGTTGCCATGGACGAGGCGGTCGTAGGAGCGGCAACAGCAAGGTGGAAGATGACGCCGATGAAGCAAGACAACACGATGAAAGGATCCTGGTC
>NC_053025.1:29525338-29551183 GCF_003073215.2 Triticum urartu
AGTGCCAAGTCTTATGGTCGTGTTCATGCCAACCATGTTGATCTCAATGAAGTTCTAGACCAGCCTGCTACCGTGATGGGTACACTCCTCGTAAACTCAGTACCTGCATCTGTTTTATTCGATTCAGGGGCATCGCATTCATTCATGTCAGAAGATTTTGCATACAAGCATGACGTTAAATGTGAGGAGATGAACGCTTCGGTATTGGTAAAAACCCCCGTGGGACAATGTCAAACCTCACTGGTTGGCATCGATGTCCCCGTGGAAATCGAAGGGCTGGAATTCTATGCCTCTCCCATTATCCTGAAGTCGTCTAACATCGACCTCATTCTGGGAATGGATTGGTTGAAAGCGCATACTGCTTCTATAGTTTGCGCCACTAAGGTCGTCCATCTGCTACACCCTTCTGACGAAATAATAGCTTACCAAGCTCATCTAGTTCGGAACGCCGAGGCACGTCTTTATGCCTTGAATGCGTTGAACGCTGCACCACTCGAGGGCATTGAAAACATTCCCGTCGTTCGTGAATTCCAAGATGTCTTCCCAAAAGAACTTCCAGGGATTCCCCCTGCTAGAGCTGTCGAATTCATCATCGACTTGAAACCCGGCACCACCCCTATAGCCAAACGACCCTATAAGATGCCGCCGCATGAACTTATTGAGCTTAAGGAGGAAATCGACAAATCTCTTGTCAAAGGTTTCATTCGTCCTAGTTGCTCTCCTTGGGGAGCACCTTCTCTCTTTGTTAAGAAAAAGGATGGGACAAACCGATTAGTCCAAGACTACCGTCCTATAAACCAAGCTACCATTCAGAATAAATATCCTCTTCCTCGGATCAATGATCTTTATGATCAACTGGCTGGCTCATCAGTGTTCTCCAAACTCGACTTGAGGTTGGGTTACCACCAGATCCGTGTTCGTGAAGAGGACATCCCAAAAACTGCCTTCATGACTCGGTACGGATCATACGAGTACACCGTCATGTCATTCGGTTTAACGAATGCTCCAGCCACCTTCTCTCGTCTGATGAATTATATATTCATGGATTACCTCGACAAGTTCGTCGTGGTTTATTTGGACGATATCCTTGTATTTTCCAAGAACAAGGAGGAACATGCTGAACATCTTCGTCTTGTGCTGGAAAAACTTCGAGAGCATCAACTGTATGCTAAGTATTCCAAGTGTGAATTCTGGCTCCCCGAAGTAACCTATCTTGGGCATGTCATCTCCAAGAATGGTATTGCCGTCAACCCTGAACGAGTTCAGGCTATTCTCGATTGGACTCCTCCGAAGAATGTGAAGCAAGTCCGAAGTTTCCTCGGTCTCGCCAGCTATTGCCGTCGATTCGTCGAGAACTTCTCCAAGATTGCCAGGCCCCTGACTAATCTGTTGCATAAGGGTGTCAAGTTTGACTGGACAGACAAGTGTCAGGAAAGTTTCCAGGCGCTCAAAGACAAGTTGACTTCTGCCCCCGTACTTGCTCCACCTGATACTAAGAAGGACTTCGTCATTTACTGCGACGCTTCCCGTCAAGGATTAGGCTGTGTCCTAATGCAGGAGCGCAGAGTGATTGCTTATGCCTCTCGTCAACTGCGCCCTCACGAAGAAAACTACCCAGTTCACGACCTCGAGCGTGCTGCTGTCATTCATGCACTGAAGCAGTGGCGACATTACCTTCTCGGTAATCGTTGCGAGATCTTCACCGACCATCAAAGTTTGAAGTATCTGTTTACTCAGCCAGATTTGAACCTACGCCAGCAAAGATGGATGGAGACTGTTGCAGACTTTGACGTGGGTATATCCTATACCCCCGGCAAGGCTAATGTAATGGCTGACGCCTTGAGCCGCAAGTCTTACTGCAACCATCTCCAGGTCCACAAAGTTCAGCGCTCGCTTGTCGAAGAATTTAGAGGGCTGAACCTCCATATTGTTCCTCCGGGATCACTCGCTCCCCCTCCCGAAGGTTTTCCCAAACGGAACCTCCATGTTGTTTCCAAGGGTTCTCTCAATACCCTGGTTGCGAAACCAGATCTTGTGGACACCATCAAATGGATACAGAAATGTGACGATGAAGTCCTCAAGATTAAGCGCGACCTCAAAAGAGGAAAGCCCTCATTCTTCACGATCGCCGACGATGGCGCCTTGTATTTCAAAGGCCGCCTAGTGGTACCATGTTCGAAGAAAAACCTGGATAAGACTAAAAGGGTTATGCAAGAAGCCCATGATACGCCTCTGTCCATCCATCCTGGTAGTACAAAGATGTACCAGGATATTCGTCAAAGATTCTGGTGGTCTAACATGAAGCAGGACATTGCTCGTTATGTTGCTGAGTGTGACGTTTGTCGCCGAATCAAAGCAGAGCATCAAAGGCCTGCTGGAACTCTGCAACCTATCTCTATTCCTGAATGGAAATGGGACCATGTTGAAATGGACTTCGTCACTGGATTTCCCAAATCGCAGAAAGGTAATGATGCTATTCTTGTCGTCATTGACCGGCTTTCCAAAGTTGCCCATTTCCTGGCGGTCAAAGAGACAATCACTGCTAGTCAGCTTGCTACTCTCTACATGGCTAGAATTGTTTCACTTCACGGTATCCCACTGGTTATCAGTTCAGACCGTGGCAGCTTATTCACTTCAAGGTTTTGGGCGAGTTTCCAAGAAGCTATGGGGACTCATCTGTCGTTCAGTACTGCGTTCCATCCTCAGTCGCAAGGACAGGTTGAACGTGTCAACCAAGTTCTCGAAGACATGCTTCGAGCTTGTGTAATCTCATTCGGCAAGAAATGGGAGGAATCTCTTCCATATGCCGAGTTCTCTTATAATAATAGCTATCAAGCTAGTCTGAAGATGTCCCCCTTCGAAGTGCTATATGGACGAAAGTGTCGGACCCCTCTGAACTGGTCAGAAACTGGGGAACGTCCACTCTTCGGTCCGGATATTATCCAACAGGCCGAAGAACAAGTTCGCATTATTCGCGAGAATCTCAAGACTGCTCAGTCACGTCAGAAAAGTCAGTATGACCGTCATCACCAAGACATGGTCTATCAACCTGGCGAAAAGGCTTATCTTCGAGTTACCCCAATGAAGGGTGCTCACCGCTTCGGGATCAAGGGCAAGCTAGCTCCTCGCTATATCGGTCCCTTCACTATTCTCGAAAGGCGTGGAAAAGTGGCATATCAACTGGAGCTTCCGCCGAACCTTTCTCAGGTTCACGATGTGTTCCATGTGTCACAACTCTGCCATTGCTTCAAGGATCCAATCCGAGCGGTGGATCATGAAGTGCTCGAATTGCAACAGGACCTCTCCTATAAAGAGCATCCGGTCCGCATTCTCGAACAAACTGAACGCCGCACCCGTCAGAAGGCAATCAAGTTCCTCAAGGTCCAGTGGTCGAATCACTCTGAAGACGAAGCCACCTGGGAACGCGAGGATCATCTTCGCGATGAATACCCTGCACTGTTTCCTTCTACCTCCTAAATCTCGGGACGAGATTTCTTGTAGTGGAGGAGATTTGTAACGCCCGGATAATCATGCTACAGTGATCTCACGTTAATGGTGACACGTCACCTCTGTCACTGTAATTAATCTCGGGTTGATTCAAAAACGTTTCAAATTTAAATTCAAATTAAAGTTAAACGACAAAGTTTTCAAAATATTAAACTAAAATGTTCGGGGTGTGTAGTTCAATGCCTGGATAATTATAATAAAGCAAACACATTTTTATAAAATGCCTAGATAATTTAAAATGATTTAAAACAGAAAAGAAAATAAATAAAAAAAAAGGAAACTACAAAAACAGAAAACAAACAAAAAAAACAAAAGGGGGGAGAAGCCTCCCCTGCTGGACCGCGGCCCAGCTGGCCATCGGGCCAACCAGGCCGGCCCAGGTCGGCCCCCACTCCTCTCCCTTATCCACTCCTCCCCCCCACTCCCCACCGACAGCCCCCACTCACCCCCGAAAATCCCCCCCTCTCCCCCCGATCTGGATCGGAGGAGACCACCGCCGAACCCCGTCGCTGCCTGGAGCTTCGCCCCCCCCCCCCCCGCCGGAGCTGCCTCCCCATCGTCGCCGGACTGCCGCCACCTTGACCCCTTCCTCGTCGGTCCTCCCCAACCTCCCCCGAGCCCGCTGCCCCGTGCCCTACGCTCCCTCGGTGAGGACCCCGGTCCTCCTCCTCCTCCCCGTCCCCCTCTCGCCGGCGCTCGCCTCGCCGTGCTACGTTCGGCCAGGCCGAGCCTCGGCCACGCGCCCCGGCCACCACCGCGTCCCGCGCCCTCCTGGCCTCGCCCTACCCCGCCGCGCGAGCACGCGCTCGTGCCGCCGGGCGTGCCCCTGTTGAGCCCGCCCCTTCCCCTCCTCTCTGGTCCCTGGCCCGCCGGCGCCCGCGCCAGCTCTCCCTCGCCGCCTGGGCGGGCTACACCCGCAACCCGCCGTCCGCTCGCCCCGCGCCCTAACTGCTGCTCCGCCGCGCCTCCACGCGCGGCCGTGCCTGCGCCGGCAGGCCACCGCGGCCACCCTGGCCTCTGTCCTCGTTCCGCCGCTCCCTGGCGGGCGAGAGCCCGCACAGCGCCTGGTCGCCCCCCATCCCGGGTGGACTCGGGGCGCCGTGCCTGCACCCCGTACCAGCAACCCGCTAGGCCCCCCCCCGGGCCACCTGACTAGGGGGCCCCCGCCATAACGTTTTTAGAAAAAAAAGAATTAAAAAAAATAATAATAAATAAATAAAAGAAAATATATAATAAATAATTAATTAATTAGCTAAATAATTAACTTAATTAATCATGTTTAGATTAACTAATTAAGAAAAATTAACCTAATAAATAGTTACCCTAATTAGCTACTGTTAATTAGCTAAACAATCCCTAACAGGTGGGACCCACTTGTCAGGTTGACCAAGTCAACCCTGTTGACTGCTGACGTCAGCATGACATCATGCTGACGTCATAAATTCATTTTTCGAATTAAATAATTAATTAATTAAATTCCAGAAATTAATAAAATCTTTAGAAAATCATATCTTTTAATCCGTAACTCGGATTAAAATATTTTCAACATGAAAGTTGCTCAGAACGACGAGGCAAATTTGAATACGCAGCCCGTTTATCCGCCGTGCATCCCTAGCATAGCGAACGCGCAACTTTCCCCCCTCTGTTTCATCTGTCCAAAAACGCGAAACACCGGGGATACTTTCCCGGATGTTTCCCCCCTTCACCGGTATCACCTCATACCGCGATAGGGCACCCCTAGCACCGCTACTTGTCATGTCATGCATCGCTAGACACCGAGACCGACGCCGCTGCTACCCAGTACGACTACGGAGTTGACGACCCCTCTCTCTTGCCAGAGCAACCAGGCAAGCCCCCCCTTTGATCACCAGATATCGCCTACTCTTCTCTATACTGCTTGCATTAGAGTAGTGTAGCATGTTACTGCTTCCCGTTAATCCTATACTGATGCATAGCCTGTCCTTGCTACTACTGTTGTTACCTTTACCTGCAATCCTAATGCTTAGTATAGGATGCTAGTTTTTCATCAGTGGCCCTACATCCTTGTCCGTCTGCCATGCTATACTATCGGGTCGTGATCACTCGGGAGTTGATCACGGGTATATACTATATACTTTATACATGATACATGTGGTGACTAAAGACGGGTCGGCTTGAGGCGCACCCGCGAGTGGATCTTTGAGGCGGAGCGACAAGGCAGGTTCAGACCACCTAGGAGAGAGGTGGGCCTGGCCCTGGTCGACGTTCGTGGATACTTAACACGCTTAACGAGATCTGGGTATTTGATCTGAGTTTGGCCATTTGGTCTATACGCACTAACCATCTACGCGGGAGTAGTTATGGGTATCCCGGCGTCGTGGTATCAGCCGAAGCCTTCGTGACATCAGCGACTGAGTGGCGCGCGCCGGATTGGAACGTAAGCCTGCTCTTGTATTAAGGGGGCTAGTTCTGCTTCCGGCCGCGTACGCAACGTGCAGGTGTGCTAAGGGCGATGGGCCCAGACCCCTGTGCACTTAGGTTTAGACCGGCATGCTGACCTCTCTGTTGGTCTAGGTGGGGCTGCGACGTGTTGATCTTCCGAGGCCGGGCATGACCCAGGAAAGTGTGTCCGGCCAAATGGGATCGAGCGTGTTGGGGTATGTGGTGCACCCCTGCAGGGAAGTTAATCTATTCGAATAGCCGTGATCTTCGGTAACAGGACGACTTGGAGTTGTACCTTGACCTTATGACAACTAGAACCGGATATTTAATAAAACACACCCTTCCAAGTGCCAGATACAACCGGTGGTCGCTCTCTCACAGGGCGACGAGGGGAGGATCATCGGTTAGGGTTATGCTATGCGATGCTACTTGGAGGTCTTCAGTCTACTCCCTTCTACATGCTGCAAGACGGAGGCTGCCAGAAGCGTAGTCTTCGAAAGGATTAGCTATCCCCCTCTTATTCTGGCTTTCTGCAGTTCAGTCCACCGATATGGCCCTTTACACATTTACCCATGCATATGTAGTGTAGCTTCTTGCTTGCGAGTACTTTGGATGAGTACTCACGGTTGCTTTCTCCTTCTTTCCCTCTATCCCTTCTACCTGGTTGTCGCAACCAGATGTTGGAGCCCAGGAGCCAGACGCCACCGTCGACAACGACCCCTACTACACCGGAGGTGCCTACTACTACGTGATGCCCGCTGACGACGACCAGGAGTAGTTTAGGAGGATCCCAGGCAGGAGGCCTGCGCCTCTTTCGATCTGTATCCCAGTTTGTGCTAGCCATCTTATGACAACTTGTTTAACTTATGTCTGTATTCAGATATTGTTGCTTCCGCTGACTCATCTATGATCGAGCTCTTGTATTCGAGCCCTCGAGGCCCCTGGCTTGTAATATGATGCTTGTATGACTTATTTTATTTGTAGAGTTGTGTTGTGATATCTCGCCGTGAGTCCCTGATCTTGATCATACACGTTTGTGTGTATGATTAGTGTACGATTGAATCGGGGGCGTCACAAGCCACACCCCTCCCAATGAACAAGACCCCCATTTCGACCGTAGCGCTCCAACACAAGTTTGTTTACTCCGTTTTGTGGTACACCACACCCCTCCCGATCAACAGGACCCCATTTCGACCATAGGAGGTCCAAGAGAAGTCCATTTCCTTCATTTTGCGGTATGCCAGACCCCTCCCGATGAATTTCGACCATGGCTGGTAGAACACAAGGTCGTTTCCTCTGTTCTGCGGTACGCCAGGCCTCGTTTCCTTTGGTTGTTCCGTCCAAGCCGGTTGGCTCCCGATGAACACCACGTATTCCGTTGCCTCCCAATGAACATGACACTGTTTCTTCAATCCGACCCACCCGGTTCGCTGCCCGATTAACAGGATGTCATTGCTCCCGTCCGTTGCCTCTCCATGTACACAATCCTTGGCAGTTTGTACACATATGTGCGAGTACACGCTCGAGACCCCGCCCGTATGTACGTACGTGGCCATATTTACTTTCTTGCACCCTGGCCACTGTACATACGTGTACATGCTATGTGCGCGCCTCTACTACGACGCGTGCGTGCCTCTACTAAGACACGTGCCCTTCCTTACACCACCAAGGTTCATCGCTGCAACCAGCAGATAGACCGATCGACTAGTATGTACGTACACGTTCGCGACCAGAATGACAACGCTACGTACGCTTCGACCAGGTGGGTCCCGACTATCAGGCACTTCCTTGCGTGCGAAGATGTAGCTCGTGGGTCCCAGCAGTTAGGGGGAAAATCATTTTTTTGCTCTTAATATGGACGCACTTCCTTGCGTGCGAAGATGTAGTGGTGGGTCCCAGCAGTTAGGGGGGAAACGTTTTGTAAGAAGAGACTGTCACGCAAAACATACATCTTGTTGCCTTCTTCCTTGTACAGTACGTACCACTGGTACGTACTACTAGTACTACTACTACTACTACTCGTTCTCCTATAAACCTTCACTACAAAAAAGACACATCTGTGACATTTTGGGCCGAATGAATTTTTTTTGTCATACTTATGACACTTCTATGAAGATAATTGTGACAAAACCCGGTATCATCATAGATGTGGTGGGCTCCTACTTCTATGACAAAAAATCATGACAGAAAATGGGCTTTTCGTCCTGGGTGGGCCAGAGACGCAGCTGCATGACATTCTTTGGGCCGTCCATGATGGGAAAAACTGTGGTAGAAGCGAGGGCGAGGAAAATATCAGGGTGTTCCTGGTTACGGTGGGTGGTCGGGGCCGAGCGATGCGCGTTTCTCTCGTACACACACGCGCGTGGGTGCGAGGTGTTCGGCTCTAACTGAACTCGAGCGAGGCGTTCGCCTACTGAACCCGGGCGATTGCACTGCAGGCTATGCGTTACTGAACCCGAGCGATCGATCAATGGCTGTTAACTAAACCCGATCGA
The DNA here is from genome assembly GCF_003073215.2 of Triticum urartu. Classification (NCBI taxonomy): domain Eukaryota; kingdom Viridiplantae; phylum Streptophyta; class Magnoliopsida; order Poales; family Poaceae; genus Triticum; species Triticum urartu. Next base: position 29,533,762 of record NC_053025.1, read on the forward strand.
GCGATTCGTTCGCTACTGCTGCTAACTGAAGCCGATCGATGCTGCCTCTGCATGAACAGTGAGAGTTGTTGGGGGGGTTTGGATGAACAGTTCCTGGTGGGGGTGGATGAACAGGACCCCGTGGTGTTGCCTCTAGATGAACAGGATCTCGATCGATCGAGCCGGTTGGGGCTGGATGAACATGACCCCGTGGAGGGCTGGATGAACAGGACCCCGTGGAGGGCTGGATGAACAGGACCACCTCGTGGAGGGCTGGATGAACAGTAGACAGTGGAGGGATGGATGAACAGTAGCCCGTGGAGGGGTGGTTGAACAGGAGCCCGTGGAGAGGGATGGTTGAATAGTAGCCAGCGGAGTAGCGCGCGGTGGAGGCTGGATGAACAGGAGCCCGTGGATGAACAGTCGCAGGTGGAGGCTCGAGGAGGTCGACGGTGGATGAACAATAGCCTGTGGAGGCTGGAGGGGGTCAACGATGGAGATGAACAGTATCCCGTGGTGTCCCATTTTGTGGTACGCCACACCCCTCCCGATGAACAGGACCCCCGTTTCGACCGTAGCGCTCCAACACAAGTCTGTTTCCTCCATTTTACGGTACGCCACACCCCTCCCGATGAACAGGACCCCTGTTTCGACTGTAGGAGGTCCGTTTCCTCCATTTTGCGGTACGCTAGACCCCTCCCGATGAACAGGATACCGTTTCGACCATGGTCGGTCGAACAGAAGGCCGTTTCCTCCGTTCTGCGGTACGCTAGGCCTCGTTTCCATCGGCTGTTCCGTCCAAGCCCTCCCGATGAACACGATGACACATTTCATTCCGACCCAGCCATGTACATGAGCCCTGGCCGTACATATGTATCAGTAGGCGTTCGAGACCCCGCCCGTATCTACGTACATGGCCGTATTTTCTTTCTTGCACACTGGCCGCTGTACGTATGTGTACATGCTACATATGTGTCTCTACTACGACACGTGCGCGCTCTACATCGACCAGTATGTACGTACACGTTCGCGACCAGAATGACAATGCTACATACGCTTTGACCAGGTGGGTCCCGATTGTCAGGCACTTCCTTGCGTGCGAACATATAGCTGTTGGGTCCCGGCAGTCAGGGGGGCAAATCGTTTTTTTTTGCCCGGACGCACTTCCTTGCGTGCGAAGATGTAGCTGGTGGGTCCCAGCAGTCAGGGGGGAAACATTTTTTTCGCGAAATACGGTGGCCCGTTCGGTGGGTCCCCGCTGTCAGGTGCGGGAATAATTATTTTCCACGTAATAAGGAGGCACTTCCTTGCGGCTGCCGTGGACCCAGCTGTCAGCCTCTCCACCGGTACAGTACTCTTCCGATGGAAGTCGGTCGTTGACCACATTTACCACGCCGCGCCGAGAGCACCAAGGCGGCGGATGGAGATGAGGCCTAGGAAGGGGACGACGCGGAGCCAGGGAAGATGCGGGAGTGGATGCCCACGCAGAGAGGAGTACGAGGGATCACTGGTTCAGCTACGGTGTGAGGCTGCCATCGCCACAGAATAGCAGGGGGTGTGGGTGAGTAGAGGGATGGCCTGGCCAATGGCGGGAGTAGTAGGGGGCGGTGAGGCCTCCGCGGCATCACAGCCGGCCACGGAAGGCAAGAGCACGCGGCACGACCGGCGCTGGTTTGGGCAGCTGGAGCAAGAAGACCCGAGGTTGAAGAAGCACTACGGCCATTGGATGGACATCGTAACGGTCATTGCAGCTAGAATCGTTCATATATTGACTAAGTTCACAAAGCCCTCCATCCCCATCAACTTAGTAGGCCCACAAGTCAGCCTCCCATTGTGGTGGGTCCCAGCTGGCAGGGGGTATTCATTTTTTTGTGCGCAATAAGGAGGCACTTCCTTGCGTGCGAAGATATAGTTGGTGGGTCCGACCTGTCAGTGGAGGGAATGTTTTTTTCGCGAAATACAGAGGCCCTTCCGGCGGGTACTAGATGTCAGGTGGAGGAATCATTATTTTACGAGTAATAAGGAGGCATTTCCTTATGTGCGGCCATGGACCCAGCTGTCAGCCTCTCCATGTAGAGTCCACTTCCGATGGATGTCGTTCGTTGACCACGCCGCGCCAAGAGCACCAGGGCGGTGGACGACGGTGAGGCCTACGAAGGAAATGACATGGAGCCGAAGAAGACACGGTAGTGGCTGCCCGCGCGGTGGAGAGTACGAGGGTTGACTGGTTCGGCTGCCATCGCCGGAAAATAACAAGAGGTGTGGGTGAGTAGAGGGATAGAAAGGCCAGGGATGCGAGTATATGATGGGGCCATGAGGCCTTCCCGGTAGCACAGCCGGCCACGGGAGGCGGGAGCAGGCGGTTCCGACGGCGCTGGTTTGGGCGGTTGGGGCAGATAGATCAGAGACTGAAGAAGCACGATTGTCGTTAGATTGACATCTAACGGTCTGATGCTGGTAGAGTCGATTGTTGACTAAGTTTCTTTTTTGAGAAACCTTGTGTACGCATGAACTTAGTAGGCCCACAAGTCAGCCTCCAAATCTTTGGCAGACAACATAGAGCCCATTTGCTATTTTTTTAATAATTTGTAGCCCATTTGCTAATTCTTAAGTACTACCTCTGTTTGTTTTTATAAGACGTTTTAGACTTTCAGACACTGTTCAAAAACAGCACAAAGCAAGTTGTCTGAACGTCTTATAAAAACAAATGGAGGGAGTTATTTATTACAGCCCATTTTCTGCCCAGGACCACCGTCAAAAAGTTCAACCTTATTTTACATATTTCGGTGGAGTCCGAACTTTTGTAATCCCGAAATGATAGACATTTTTTAAGAACTTATTGATTTTCCAAAAAATCATTTTGTTTTTGTAAGAAAATAAGACGTGGGACAATTGAGTTGGTTTAATGGAAAACCAGTGGTAAAAAATCAGCGCTAGGAGGGAAAACAACAACAAAAATAACGATGTAAATATGAAAAGGGAATTTTATGTATTTTCAATATAATGATACGTGTATATGAACTAGTAAAACTATAGGTAGAGATCAGAAAACGGATGTAGGACATGCGTTTCAAGAGGAAAATAGAACTGGGTTGTGTGTTTGATTCAGTAAAAAAACTGCCTGCGGATGTTGTAAGACAAAATATAACTAACGCTGGCGGGCCAGAGGACAGTAGATACCTGCTGGATCTTTGTGCCCCGTTGTCGTCGTGGGCTGGGCCTGTTAAAAACAAAACCAAGCCTGGGCAGTCTACACCCCAGTTGAAACTTGCTCAACCTGAAATAACAATATACGTGCTCAATAAACAAGAGAATTCTGCAAGTACAAACTGATAACTCGGATGCAGCAGGGATATTATTTTTTCATCGTGATAATAAGTGCATGCACTTGTTTCTAAAAATTTGGAGAACCGGGAATTCGAACGGCAGGTGCTTAAGCTACCCATCAAAAAAAATCAGGTGCCTGAAAATTCGTTTCGAAACAAATGATTCAGCTTTATATCCACATCGACCCTCGGCATGATGGTTGGAAGCAAATGCCAAGTTCATACCAAAATATCGTTAACAACAATACCAACTTGCGGACGACAAGGTAGTACAAGTACCAATACCAAACTAACTTATAATATTTTTACTCCTGGCCCTAGTGTTCGTCTGGTAGAAAATCTTGCAGAGGACCAGCTCCCGCTCCTTCTCTTGCTCTAGGTCCCCAAGGTGCTACTAGTGCATCACCCAGTTGGTCCTTTGTTGGTCGAAGTTCTTGTTGGTGTGCAGCACCAGAACCTTTTACTGCCCGTTTGTCGGCCGTTGACCATCACCGGCAAGGTATTGCCGGTGTTGTGCCACATTGCGTGCATGCCGCACTCCGACTGTATCTTGCGACGCGTCCACGTGCCCCTTTTGAACGCCCTGGAATTGCGCTGGAAGAAATGCTTGCTTAGGCCACTCAGTGTGATACCTGCAGTATTGTGGAATACAGGTTTTAGTGTACGTAGTTGGCATTTTCATAACATCTTTGGCATGTTGCAGTCACTTGTTTCACTTTTTATTAACTGTCAAATTGTAATTGCTTCACCAGGTCTGCGTCTAAAAAGAAAAATAGAGCTATAAACAAAGGAATATGTTTGTGCAAGTAGACGGCCGATCGGTGTCTTACCTGGAAGTTTCTCAGGTTGGGTGTAACATATGCCGCTCGCTGTCGATGGTTGGTATGAACAAATCGATGAGGAGACTGAGAATCTCGCGCTGTCAGCACTCACTTTGGCCTCAAGGTGCTCGATCAGCTCCTGATCCGTGGGATCGAACTTGACGCCAGCCGGCAGCACCGGCCAATCCTTCTTCGACTTGCATCGGTAATTCCAGTTATATGGTACTCAATGTATGATCAATCGACTGTTTTAAGTGAATGATGAAAGATTTCGACAGATAAGTGGTACTCCAAATCTGAAGTCCAGAATACCCGAACACGCCGGGATTCTTGTGTCACCTCACGCGCAGCGTGTTGTCATGTCAATTCAATGTGTGGACATGATGAATAATTTGACCGACGTATACTAGTACTGCTACTGTACTACTTACTAGTCGTATTTAGTGTCACAATTTATACATAGGTTTAACTAACAAGTACGCACTTGAAGCCTAATTGATACGTATATACTGCACAACATCTCCATCATCATTATCAGTACATCCTGCGCAGGTGAGTTAGGATGCACTTGATCCCAGAAAGGTATCTATCCTTCAAACCAGAGGAGTGCTTCAAACTAACAACAGTACATAATATCCAACAAAAGAGGGCCGTGCTATAGCAGTAGAATACACGGCTCAGTCTAGATATCAGTACGAATCAAGTTGTGCATATTTGCTATTGGCATGAACCACATCGCGGCATGGTACACGCCAACTAGTGTCAAAAAACAACGTACATTATGTGACGGAGGAGTACGTACTCGTACTGTAGCAGTACTAGTACTACTTTCTCAACTAGTAGTGCGATGTACTATACTTCTAGTATAGTGCACCGTGCACCCGTTTTGAACTCTTGAATCTCAGGGCCAAGGAGCTATAGTTGGAAGTGGAGGGTACTACGTATTGTTCTCTAGAACCATCGCTGTACTATAAATGCAGAGAAAGTACACATGCGTAGTGGCCTAGTGGGTACCCTCAGTGCTCTATTCAGCCGCTACTCTCACGTAGCTGGCCTACCCAGCCACTCCTCTCACACACAAACCAGAGGAGTGCTTCAAACTAACAACACTACATAATATCCAGCAAAAGAGGGTCGTGCTATAGCAGTAGAATACATGGCTCAGTCTAGATATCAGTACGAATCAAGTTGTGCATATTTGCTGTTGGCATGAACCACATCGCGGCATGTCGGGTTTGCAAACGCCATCGATCGCATGGAAGCTTGATGCCTTTCACACACTGAAGATTATCTAGCAACAAGATGTGTCGACAAATCTCTGGATATGGTGATTCATAAACCCATGGTATGATATGTAAACATAGTCCCCCTGGCGAATGGAAGTTGCATAGCACGGTAATCATCTCGGTGATATGATCGATGATTGGTTGGATGATCGGATAATTGAGCCCGACGAACATGGAGTGGTTGCCGAGGCTATAAACCCGCCTCCAGTTGAATACGCCTGGCCCAACGGAGCTAGGATCTTTCTTGAACATGAAGCAGCCATAGCCATCAATGTAATGAACACCCAGGCATTGTACTGCATGTGTTTTGATGTAATGGTTTGGTCAATTTGGTACGTGCGAATGAGCATCAAATGAACTTCGTTAGCTGAACGAGAGATAAACCACCACCCATCGGCTGGTATGATTCCAGGTCCTAGAATCTTGAAGGCCAGCGCATTTGCGTCTGCTGCAACAATTCAAATTGGAGACCAAAAGGACAAAAGTAAACAATCATGTTCAGAGTATGTGTGGAATTAAGATTATTATGACAGTGATACATATCATAGACAGAGAATTGCAATGTCGTGGTCATAATCATACCCCAAGTTAAAAAATAAGCCAATGGCTTTCATATTCTAGCAATATGTCATGGTTCAAACATCATGTAACAATGAGAGGAAAACAGCTATGACAGAGCCTACTCATATTCTACCATAGCACTTACTACTACTGTTCTCATATCAACTCTAAGCAATAACATGCTTTGTTATAAAAATCTTGGAAATGAGAGTAACATATAGAAATCATGATGTTATGCTCATAATATCTATTCTAACAATCATTAGATGCCAATTGTTCTCATATCAACTCTAACAATAACATGTGTGGTCATAAAAATCTAGGAAATGAGAGGAACATATAGTGATGATGTGGTTATAGACATACTATCTATTCTAAATTTGTAACAATGAACAGGCAGTCGTATTCATAAGGTAAAGATGAGATGAGATAAAACAATTACATGACGATAGATTCCACCAGTATAGGAAGCCAATCTGTGCGTCGACCGTGTAAACAATGCCATCATGCACTATAGCATCAGACAGAAATGTTGCCTCAACAGGATTGACGATGAGCCATAACCATGTATGGCGAACAGATTCCAGATAGACTAATCCCATGTTGAACAAGGCAATGAGCTTGTAATCCATGTAGTCTTCTGATGGTGTGGGCACTTCGCAGATTACAACTTTCAGCAAACAGAGGTCGAGCCAAAAGCTTGATGCGTCTCGTGCGTAGTAGGCAGGAGTGTCCAGCGGGCCGCGAGGCTCGATGGCGGTGGTATCCAACAATGGAAGGGTGACCTCTCGCTGGGTGTAGATATCCATGAGACTCCATGGACTACCGGATTGGTGGATGGGGATGATCCAGTTGGCCTTCATGCCCACCCAGTAGTGGCCGCGCATGAAGGACAGGTGGGCAGGTAGTGGTAGCATGTCGAGGGGCACCATGGCAACCTTCGTAGGATCGTCAAGTCGGTGTCTGGGCCACCTACGAGGATCGGGAATCAGCAAGCAGGGTGTCTTGAAAAGAGCCGGCCGGTTGCAGACGAGTAGATGGTACAAAGACACCGAGCATGCGGCCAGACAGGCGGTGCTGAGTAGGTCCATATGATTACAGATCTGTTCCAAGAGAACATCAGGGACGGAATTCCAATCGCGGCTCTGCGTGTCAGTCAGTTCTGCCATTGGGGTTTTCGATGCTTGCGAGCCAGCGGGGAAGTGGATTCAGGCGGGCGAGCGAAGATGCTTCTCCTGGTGTGGCCGAGCAGTGAGCGGGGGGTTATGGTACGCGCGAGCTAGCAAGGAAGATAGTGCGGGCGGGCGAGCAGTGAGCGGGGGGAATGGTGTGCGGCCGACGATGGGGAAGAGAGGAGGAAGAAGAAGAGAGGAGGAAGAAGAGTGGAAGACGGGGAAGAAAGTACATTAAATCTCAGTTCTACTACTATTACCAGGATATACCGTCCTTCGGAGTGTAAATAGTTACACCGATGACATGTGGGTCTACCACAAGCGGGACAATATGTCAGTTAATGGAGGACAAAAGCGTGCTCTACTGGCAAACATGATGGTAGTACTGGGTAAGGCTGATTTAGTAACACCAACACGCTGGTTCAGCTTATTAATTAAGTGCCCCATCTGCTGCTGCATGTATTGTCACTTCACTGCGAAGACTAGTTGAATAGTTCTCTCTGACCGAGATGGGGAATAATGGATCGCGAAGACTTCCTTTCTACATTATCCCTATGCCTCTACACTCACTTCACTCATTTTGCTCCATACGTAGTCACTTGTTGAAATCTCTAGAAAGACAAATACTCCGTACTTGGGAACAGAGGGAGGATTTTACTCCGTATTTGGGAACAAAGGGAGTATCACCATATGGAGGGAACAGAGGAAGCTTGAAATATGAACATGTCAATGGGAGGGAGTAAGCCCCATGCATGCATGCATGCATGCAACATGCAACACTCACACGTACACATGGACGCACGCAAAACTCACGCATCCATGCGGCACACAGCACACGACGCAACACACACGCTCATGCTCAAGTGCTCGACCTACTCCCTACGTCCATGAAAGACTGTACATTTAGAGATTTACACATTGACGAGGGCATAATTAACGCCCAAAAGTAGCAGACTTATGTGTGCATGCGACCATTAAGAGAAGAAGATTAAATGAAGGTCGTTGCATGTTGTAATTAAGGATAGACATGTAGCCTATACCTAGAGCACAAGTTGGTGCATTAGTCAACCAATATCAATTTATTTTAAAGGCTAAATGCATTGGAAGCGTAGATGTACTACACTCTTTGTTTTTTAGCCGATGTACACTCTTTGTTGGAAGACCGAGGGAGTACACGTGCATGCACTCACATACACAGCCAGGGTGGTTCGTGCGCAAGGGTTGGACTCCTGTCGCGCCTGTGTAAAGTTTTGTTTAACTGATTTCTTTGCTCTGCCAACTGACAGGTGGGACCCAAAAACAAGGTGACAATTTAACCAGTCGACAAAGTGCCATGTCGACTATGTGGCCGGTCAGTATGGTGCAATACGGTGCTCTACGATGAGCTAGTGATCGTATAATCACTGCAAAACTATATATAGTGATCGTAAAGAGCGTATTGTTACATACGTTGACCGCCAGTGTATTTTTCTTGTTTCAAATTAAACCATATTAACCAGAAAGGATGCAGTATGGACTAGTACTAGTAGTACTTTGATGTGTCCCGTCAACTCGCCGAACGAGGAGAAGCTTGCTAACTACGCCTCTCCCTTGCCCAGGCGCGCGGTGGTTCGGAGGACAAGGAGAGGGTTTTGACTATAGAGCCCTCTCCCTCTCCCTCGCCCTCGTCGTCGTGGTGGACGTGCAGCAGTTCAATCGGTGTCAGATTGCCAGAAGCATATTGTACTATAGTATCATCATTGTTGGACATTCCGAAGAGGCGAAGAACCAAGTGCAAGGTTCACACGAGTACGAACTGTTGAACCTCCCGAAGAGGAAAAGAGCCAAGCGCAAGGTTTTATAGGAGTTGTCGTCCTAGTAGGAGTGTACTACAACTATAGCGAACGATGCTATTGTATGATGCCGCCACGTCACGTATTTCCAAAGTTGTGCCACCTTTTTTTCTCAAAGAGCGTGTTGGAGCCCGTGCAACAACCACACAAGTTGCACGTACACATAACACATTTACTAGTAATAAATTCTAAAGGACAAATGCCAGTATGCCACACAAGTTCATCTCCAATTCATGTGATAAATTTGTACACAACTAGTCTACATATATTCACAGCGCTACCGTTCACAATTTACCGTACCCCACTTACATGTTATAGATGGGCTACATGTCCTCCTCCAGGTTCCAGTCCCAGGTGTTCTTCATGGATGGCACGATCCATAGCGGTGGGCAACGGGAATCATTGTCGCAGCTTTCTAGTCCGGTTCCACACGATGGAGACTCATCCAAGCTGAAGCGGCATAAATCAGGGATAGTGTGTCCCAGCATGTCGTTCATCCGGCGGTGCGCACTGAAGACACAACCATGCTTCATGAACGGCAGGCCTTCTGTGTCGTGCACGGAAGGTGGCATCCGCTTCACAATGGGGTAGATGTCCCCAATGAAAAGCGAGTACTCTTCAAGAGTGTTCCTCGGCACCCACGTAGCATCATGGGGGTCGAACTCCGCGCCGTTCATCTGGTACACGTGGCATCTCAAATCTGGACACATGGTGACGTACATAGTCAAGGTCCATGCATAATAATGTTGTGCTCAAATATGGCGGCCAGTAATACTGTGTAGCAAATAGTACTACTCCGGTATTTATATATAGCCACTCTTGGCTACATGGATGAGATAGTAAGACATGGAAAAAATGGTGGCAGCTAGTGGGTTCAAGTCTTCAAGGGCCTCGCTAGCTATACGTGTCCTCCAAGGTAAAAAGTACTCCTACTAGTACGTAAGTAGAGTTCTAGTACAACAACGAAAGAGAAGGCGAGAGGGTTAAAAAATGGAATACTTGGGTAGATGGTGACGGTCCGGTCGTGGTAGATTGTGTGACCATGTTGCACATCAGTGGTACCATGGTAACGACTGCTAAGATAGTTGATCCCAATATGCCAAAGTCAGCTACAAGGTTCCAGGTTCGACCGAATCGTGGATGCAAATGCATATCCAGGATCGGCGATCTTATTTTGATCACGGGATGACTGGTCCCTTCAAAATAATGGAGTACCGTTAGGGATGCAAATGATGGTTTGTGCATTCCATTTGTAATCTCCCGTACCGTAGGATGGCAACCAGACAAAACAAGTCCCCTAGCTTGTCATTGCGAAGATGCGGCCTAGATGGCGCATGGCGTCTTCGAACGTGTAGGGGTACAAATCTGCCGCCGCCATCATGCGCCAGCCTCTACCGTTACTGCCTCTTGCATTGATGGCAATCCTTATGTCAAACACCGCGGTGAGATAGCAATCGTCGTAGCCACGTCGCTTTGTCGGTGGGTCCGCAATTGCTATCTTCTTCAATCTCATGTAGGCAACATCATACGTATTCAAGCCCAGCCAGTCCGGAAGGCCGATCCCAATGGTGGAGAAGGGGTCTACTCGAACGGCCGCACTGCTGTGGATGTTGTGCAAAATGATGGATGGTGGTATCCGGCTAGAGGTATGCAAGCCAATCTTCATTGGCACCGACCCAGACCTATATATAAGACGGTGGGTAGCAGAGAAACTACGGTATGGAAATGGAATAACTAAGTACTACATGATCAAACTCCATTACTGACCTGCTCATCGGACAAAATCTGACTACCTCTCAACATCGGCAACTCTAGCGGAGTCAACGTGCAACCATGGCCAGGGAGCGGTGGACTGTTCGAAGGATTGTCCCATAGAAGAACCTTCTCCTCGAGGACGCATTCAAGACCAACAAGCATGGCCTTTCCCCAAGCCTTTTTAAGCACCATCTTGAAAAAGTTGGTGCAGGAAGCATCGAGTCTTGCGGCGGTGAGGACGTCAGAGCGGCGTGCGATTTCTCCCAGAGGATCGTCTTCCAAGGTATCCCAGCCCCGACGAGGAGGAGAACCGCCTGGCAAATCCATAGGAGTAGCGACGAACTGCCTTCTCTTCGGGGGAAGGGGAACTGGGGAGGAGGAGATAAGAGCGTGGTAACCACACGGCCTCGTACATTCCAATTGTAGATTGTTCCTTAGCGAAGGGGTGGGGCTATTATTTACTACTAGGACTAGCATTATGGGAAGTTATGGGATTGCATTATACTGTAAATAATAGCACTAGTGAGAAATTTTTGGCACTAGCTAGTAGTTTTTGGCGTGGATTAAGAAATTTTGGGTATGTTTTTGCTATTTTTTGTACACGCCAACTAGTGTCAAAAAACCCCGTACATTATGTGACGGAGGAGTACGTACTCATACTGTAGCAGTACTAGTACTACTTTCTCAACTAGTAGTGCGATGTACTGTACTTCTAGTATAGTGCACCGTGCACTAGTTTTGAACTCTTGAATCTCAGGGCCAAGGAGCTATAGTTGGAAGTGGAGGGTACATCGTACTGTTCTCTAGAACCATAGTTGTACTATAAATGCAGGGAAAGTACACATGCGTAGTGGCCTAGTGGGTACTCTCGGTGCTCTATTCAGCCGCTACTCTCACGTAGCTGGCCTACTCAGCCGCTCCTCTCACACACACACTAGCATCCTGTTTATCAGCGACAGTTACTGCGGGGGCAGAACATTTGAGTTATTTGATACAGCGAGACTAGGCTTTTCGCTTCCATTTGTGGATGTGTAATGGATCTTGTCGAACTTTGTTAGTAGTTCCTTCTTTATGAATGAGATGAAGCAAAGCTTTTGCCTCCGTTTCAAAAAAATCATGTCAAGAGGAATTTCATTATAGTAGAGACGATAATGGAGTGAAGTCCATGCGTGCAACGCCACAAGCTACAGAGTAGTAGAGCACTTTACGTACAGAGCCATATTGCACAGTTCCCAATGCCCCACCAAGCTTTTTCGGCTCCTCAGGCTTAATTCGGAGGCGCTAGTTTAAATATGCTACTAGTTGATGAGGAAGCTGCAAGCGAGGTGCGGCTAGGGCGAGCACGCAAGCCACGAGATGCTGGGGAGTGAAGGAAAAACCGTTCACGTGGCTAGGATATCAAGTGCACCCAGATTGTGGTGCTGCATGTCCGTTTGACTTCAAAACTCAAACTATCCGTGTAAAATATTGGCTCGCAGTAAAGTTACTATTTAAAAAAAGGCCGCCGTGCATTCGGCCGGGATCGAACCCACAAAACAAGGTATACACTCCCACGACCACTAGTAGTACTCATTGGAGTACAATGCAACCTGGAATCACCTTTTGTCGCTAGTAGTACATTGTTCCTTACAAGAAACCCCTAATAATGCAAGATACCACTAAACTACTACCACTTGCATACGTGGCAGACTTAAGATAAGACTACCTTATCAACCATTGTACATGCTCTTACCAACCTGCCCTACCAAGAAATGACTACTCTACAAAGTGTCGTTATAGGCACATTTCAACCCATGGCCCTGTTTGGATACATTTGTTGTCAATCCAACCCTGCCATCCAAACACCACTTTGGTTAGAGTTAGTTCAGGGTTAGAATCTAACTCTAACCTCTGACTTAGAGTATCCAAACAGGGCCCATGTCGCCCATTAAGTCAATGCCTTCTATTCGACCGGGCGTTATGACTTGTGGGACCTACATGTCAGTCTGCACAAAAATCCCCGAGTGACCTCCTACCTCCGAGTCGTCCACCTAGTCATCCTCGGCCATGGGACGCAGCTACCGCCACTGGCAGAAGGCGAGGCCAAAACCGTCGGCGGTGTGGAGCCCATCTTGCGGCAGCCCGGATGCCAGATCCATCCGGCACTCGCGGCCGCTAGCGAGCCAAGATAGCTCCGTTCAGCTGCTTGTCTACAAGGTTTGCTAGCTAGATTGGCACGGCGGCGCGGCGGCGGCTTGCTAGCGCGCGCCGCGCTAAGGCCAGCCATCTGGCTCGAGCGAAGGCTAGCGCGGCGGCTTGCTCGCTCGTGAGTCACGCTCGGGCCAGCCTGCCAACCCGTGTGGAAACCAACGCAGCGTCCGGCCCGTCCGGCGGAGCGGTGGCCAACTCGCTCATCACCGGCGCTACCGACGAACACGCATCAGTACTATTTGAAGTAATGTTTAGGAAAAATAATGATTTGAGGGGAAATAATAGGATAGAAGGTCAGATGTGGGTCCCTCGTGTCAACGGTCAAACAAAATGTGTTGGTTTAAGCTGCCTCATCAGCACGAACGTGTGGGCCAACCCTGTCATAAATAGGTTTAAACTAACCTAATCAGTATCCCCTTTGTCCCATAATATAAGATGTTTTTGCAAGCTAAACTAGCTTGCAAAAACGTCTTACATTGTGGGACGGAGGGAGTACTAGGTAGTAGTTTTTGGTGTGGATTAACAAATTTTGGGTATGGTTTTGCTATTTTTTGTACAATAGATTCTTCCTAGGGCTGGTTGAAAGTGGTAGTTTTTTGTTAAATACTCTACATATTGTAAGTAGGGGTGAAAGTTAAGCTTTGGAACCTAATAAGCAAGGCTAGTTACATAGTGCATATGTGTACATGATTGAAAGTAAATATCAACCATGAGTGACTAATATCTTGATGGAAAACTCGAAACTATGGAATACTAGGAAAGATTTGCATGGTTGGAAATAATAGCAATGTTCATGTGCATTGCAATGAATCATAATTGGAATAATACTTATTCACAAACTTGATACAAAACACTCTAATTTTGATATACATATATCACTAGAGATATATTATGTTGCAATTAGAATATATTCCTTGGGCTGTTTTGGTGAGGTCGGGGAGGGATGTGGTTGGTTTTAAGATACTAATTATGGGTTTTTCTGCAAATTGGTAGACAAGTGGGATGTTGGTGAGAAAAGGCAACAACTTACCTCACGATCATTAGATGTAGATCTAATGGTCAGAAACGACGGATGGCAGACACACCATCATCACCAACTTAGTCTTCTGTAGGAGTACTAGCAAGATTCATGCATTGCACGGAACATCAAGATGCATTTTTTTTTAAAAACACTTGTTGTGATTGACCCATGCGGGAGTAATCCCGTGTGTAAAAACTAATGATATCTCTAGAAATAGGAGATAAGGTGAAGAGGAGTGGGGCGTGGTGGTGATTGGTGGTCGGAGTGAGCGGAGGCATGGGGATTGACGACGCCGGCAGCGGCCACCAGGCCAGTTTGTTCCAGAGGCTTCCTTTCTTAATTGCTCAACAATGAGGTTGTTGGAGATAAGGATGAATGAGGGAAGGCCTTGTCTGCAAATGTGGAGAGGGGTGCGGGTATCTATTAGTTTAATTTCCATCCGTCAGATATAGATCGGACGGTCTATATTGCAAGATGGCACGCGTACCATCATCACCAACTCAGTTTTTTATAAGAGAAGAAATATAAGTATGGATATACAAACGTATTATCGATACTTGTTTCCATAAACTAGCATCTACATTCTATTCAACGCCTCAGCATGTGAGGCCTTAGCACAATGACTTCTCGACTGTGTAAAACAAAGGTTTTCCCGTCGCCGATAAGGAGGGGGTGATGGCGGCGCGCTTTTTGGCTTGCTCTAGTCCTAGTAGTCATACTAGGTGGTCTAAGCAGGTGCAGATTTATTCTTTTTCACGTCTCGTGTTCGCCGTACTGCCACGACTGTTGATGAATATACGGTAAGTTATTCACGGGGAAACCCTTGTTGAGCGTGTTTGCGAGAGAGAGAGAGAGAGAGAGAGAGAGAGAGAGAGTGCGTGTGTGATTTTCGGAGTAATTGTCCACGAATACCCCGAAGACGGCGAGACAATAAATCAAGACATCGGGGCTAGCAAAGCCCCTTAGTACGACTGCCCGGCCGCTCTTGCCGACTCCCCGTCCGACTGCTCTGCCCGGTCGACTGTCGGCTGCCAACTGCGCCAACCAGCCGGCTGCCGACTGCAGCCTGACCCGACACCGACAAGACACCGACGGGACGACCATACCGCGACGTCATCCACAGTGTACCGTGTCCCCTGGGTACTGATTTATAAAGTACCCCAGGGGACAAGCATGACATGCACCATGCCACTAGCTATGACTACATAGCTTGGCTTGTAAGCTACCCAAGGTATCTTACAACCAAAGCCACTACCACCCATGCCACTAGCTAGCTTACACATTAAGCTAGCTACACACTATAAAAGGAGGCCTCATCCATCCATCCAGGAGGATGGACTCCCACACACACTCACGCATACATCCATGCCCACTCACGGTGGAGCTCTCTCATGTCCACTAGCTACCTAGCTCATACACACATATGAGACATATACAAAGCCAGATGTCTATGGCACTGAGCTTAGATACAGCTCCAGGAGCACTCTATACCAGATATACCAAATATACTCAGGCATGTAGGAGTAGGGGTGTTATCTCCCTGGAGAGCCTCGAACCTGGGTAAACTATCGCGTGCTACTCGCATACCCACTCCCGGGCATATCAGCAGCAGTCTTTCCCACCATGATAAGCCATCCTTTGGCATATGTCGCACCCAACCCCCGACACTGATATGTCTAGAGACTGAGGCAATGATAATAGATTCTTTGTGTCTATGTGTGTGGAGGATACAAAGAGACATGTACATGGGGCTTTGTGTTGTGTAACATGGAGACACATATACATAATTAGAGAGAGAGTGGGTGTGTGAGATACACGTGCGAACATGGGGAGAGATGAGGATCCAGATTAATGGGTGTTTGTGCGTGTCTGTGTGTGTTTGTGTGTGAGAGGAAGTGTGTGTATGTGGAGTAGAGAGACCACTAATGATGTAAACCTAGTATAAGGGAAGGGGGAATGGTGTGACATGTGTAGTAGCGGGATAGCATGGGTGCGGGCGGGGGGAGCAGACTATTTGGAAGAGACATCGAGTGTGTGTGGGAGAGGGGTGTGAGAGCAAGAGAGAGAGAGAGGGAGAGAGAGCTAGCGATGGGGGAGAGGGAGAGAGAGAGGGAGAGAGAGGGAGAGGGGGGGCGTTTGTGTCCATAAATGGTGTATAGATAGGGAGACAATGTTGATGTTGTTTGAAATTAGCCTATGTACGGAGACGCAAGGGAAGCGAGTCATCGTGTGTGTGATAGGGACTTCATGAGAGATCTAGAATAGATAGTGTAGAGAACAATGTGCGAGATCGAGAACGATGATATATTAGGGAGCTATGGAAAGAGTCACGACATATATGTATACAGGGAGGAGCTGGGGCGGGTCCGCATGTGGGAGAGATAGAAAGAGGAGAGTGGTGCACAAAGAGATAAAGTGTTCTTGTTTGTAGTGGGGGTGGTGTGTGAGGTGAGTGTGCGAGAACCACATAACTAGGGAGATAGACATTTGGGGGCGACGTTTTGTGTGTATGGGAAAGATACACTCTACATAGTGCGTGTGCTTGGGAAAGAGAGATGCCAGGAGACCTAGCTAGAGAGTGGGGGAAGAGATGTGTGCATGCCTAAGAGACAAAGTGATAGAGACCTATATTGGGGTCTAGACTTTAGAAGAGAGAGGGCTGCTAATGTGCTCATGTGTTGGTGTTTGGGGGAGAGACTGACTTATCTGTGTGTGGGGGGCGACGAGGGGGTGGCTTCAGATAAAGAGACTTTATCGTAAAGAGTGAGGTGTCTATATTTGAGGGACTTTAGTGTAATTGAGATATACATGGTCGATAGTGTGTGCACTCATGGTTGATCAATTTGTTTCACAGTTTGGACTATGAGATAACGATACTTTTGAACATGCGTGATATACCTTGATGTACCAGAATTACAAACCTAAGATTGGAATTTTGGAATTCGACTCCATCATTAGCTTTTGTAATTCATTTAAACTGAGGTACATTTTTTAAGCCGGGATTTTGTGATTTCAAATTCATATATCAAACCTAGAGATATACACATACGGGCATGTTCAAACTTTGTAATCATCCACTTTATTTATACACATACACATTTTTGCTTTTGTCATCATATTTAGGATAAACACATTTGGAATTTCATTTGAATTGGAGCGTATGATGGTATTTGCTTGTAGTAGCTCAATGATCCATATTTGAATTGACTGGACAATCTAATTTTCAAGTTGGAGACATTGATTTTCAAAACTTGCAATTTTTTTGCGTGTAAAACAAACAAAATCTCGGCCATGATATCATAGTCGGGTGTACAAGAGCAGAATATAATTTCAGGCGCCAAAAGCTTTCAAAGTTCCCGCTCACATTGAAATATCTCGCGCCCAAAAGTTTAGCCCTGCGATATTCCTGTTTTACCCCTGCCACATGAACGGAAAAGGGTTGCTTTGGTAACTCCATTGTTTTCCCCTCTTTACCCCCA